>NC_056746.1:1154051371-1154221371 GCF_019279795.1 Protopterus annectens
ATTTCTGAATTTGGATGGCAGGGGATCGGAGGTCATTTTCCATTTTTACGATTGTTGCAGGGACACGACTGTCCAATCAGGGACTGTCCATGGCACATTGGGACAGCAGGTAACCCTGGTCACCATGCCCATGTCGCTACTGGGGTTTCCACCTTTTCCATTTTCCGATCTGGGATATTTCCGGGACTCACATCTGACTTTACAGGCCGACACATACAAACGGTCACTATATAGCATGGAAATTCACTTGCTTGCCTAAATAATATGCTTATTATTGTGGCAATTTCCTTGCTTATTCTGTTTTTTGTGTCATTTAGGTATTTCTGTTACAGAAATAACCAATTCATGCTACCATTACATTAGATACGGGATATCATTGTGTCCTACAATCGTAGCACGTCAGCCATTTCTAATACGTTTTTTCGGGACACAACTGTCCATGGAGTGACTGCCCCAACCAAAGTGGGACAGGTGGTGACCTTAGTCGCTGCTCCTATGTCGGTGCGGCGCGCTGACATGCGGCTGTACACCTTCTCTGAGTGTAAACACTGACAGTGCATTGCGGGACGAACGCGGTCTTATGCGTATCCTTTACTCCTTGGACGGGTACACTTATGCCTTCGTGGCTTCTATTTGCTTCTCCATTAATTTGGGACGGGGACTATGTTGCATACTGTACATGCGTTTCATTCTGCACAGGACCTGGCTGCTGCCATTACTATTGTGGGCGGACCATGGCTGTCAGCACATTAGGTTGCTCACCTCATGCTGGCTTAGACACGCCTCCAGACGCATCCTACCTGGGCTCGCTCACGTACACTACGCACGTGTCTGTGATTCCGGTGCACTCTCATTAATATGTATATGGCGCTACTGCGCCGGATATTCCATGCACCGCCGGCGCAGGCCTTACACCGGCCTTGCGCCGAGCTTCATGAATCCCGGGGAATGTTCCGTATGTTTAGCCAAAGCATTATTTAAATTCTGTTTTTTTATGTTGTATTCATGTTTATAAATATTTGTTTTTCCCATGTAAAAACATGGGCAAAAATAGCAAATTGCAATATATAGTAGTCCTTTACTAGCACAGATATAATTTTGTCTTAATTTATATTCTTTTTCCCCTGATGTTAAACTCACTTCTTTCAATTATTTTAGAGCAATGATGGCATGACCCACATTTTTCATGCCCACACCACACTTGTTAGATCCTTTACTTTATTTTCCTTTCTCTAATAAATTCTTAAAATTAAAACCCGTCCTATATACTATAGGTGGAAAATGACCCATATTTCTCCTTATTAAGGGATCCTCAGTTAATATAGCCCAATTTTTCATCAAAATCCACCTCAAAGTATTGTATTCTCTGAGTTGTAAGTTGTAATAAAAGCTACATTAAAATGTTTATTGAAATTCTGTTTCAATTCAATAGAAATAGTTATATGGTCATTCTTATCAACAATGTTATGTGAGTCTTGTATCTTACCCCCATTAATCAGAATTGGTTTAAAATTTCCCCAATTTATTTTACTCTGTACTTCTTCGACTAACTCATTCAACATATTGTCTGGATAACCTCTTTTTTTAAACATATTACCTAGATTATTGCATTCCTCTAGGAAATTATTATCTGAGGAGACCATACGGACCTCTCTTACTAGTTATCGTTTAACTACAGATGGTTTTTGGTGGTCTGGATGTGAGCTAGTTTAATGAAGGAAGCTATTCGAGTAAGTTTCCTTTCTAAATATGGGGATTATGTTTCTGAATCATCCCACCAGTTTAGCACAGTCAAATGTCAAGTCTTTTTCAGATACTTGTTCTTGCAAAACCACAAATCACATTGCTAGACTATACCTAACTGGAATGTTTTACAGTTTTCCCATTTATTTACTAATTTCACATTGTTGCTTGTTGTCTTCCTGTTCACTCAACCTCATAACAGTGTTCTCTGGTATAGTTCCAAGGTACTCCTAATTCTTCTAGTCAGCTCCTGGGCTTTCTTGTGTCACTGAAACATTTTCCTTTGGAAAAATGGAAAATGTTTCATTGATGAATTCTCTCTCTCTAGCTCTGTGGCACACAGAGACAAAGCCCAGAATGTAACCCAGATGACTTGAGCTCTATTAGCAGCATAGGAAGCTGGAAGACCCAGAAAAGGCCAGGCAAGAGATGTGTGACTTACATCAGCACACTCACCTGAGAGGGGAAATTTGTGGTGGTTCTTCCCATTGTGGGGACCTGGTGCTCCAGGGGAGTGCTGTAGACTGCTTCCCTGAGAATAGGGCCTAAGGGGAGGGATGAGGCTTGGTCTATCCAAGCCAGTATTGTAGCCCTTGTGGAGACATTTCAATGAGCGAGCACACCTCCATATTAGAGGACAGACAGTCTCTTCACCATGGCACAGAATACATGTCATTACCAGGGGGGAGGAGTTAGGCTGCATCCCTAACAAATGCCCTAATGGCTATGAGAATGATGGCTATGTAATCTGTTCTTGCCTTACCAGGATAAACAGCATTTACTAATATTCTAGGAGGAGCTCTTGCCTGGTGAGGAATCTGTAGGCCAGTAAATCACATAGAGCTGATGGTCAGTATGCAGCACAATACAAAAAAAAAATGAAAAAAAATCTCTCTATGGGCTTTGTTATTGTCAGAAGATTGAGAAACAGAGTTTCCTTCAGCTTGTTTGTTTACTCGTCATTAGCAAAACTTTTTTATTTATTCCATAGCCTGTTAATGACCTAAAAATGTCTTTGATCTTCCTGGAAAAATATTATGAAGACAACTGGATATAGCAACTTGAATCTCACACCTGCCTCTCAATATCCCCTAACTGCAGGGATAAACTTGCTTCTCTTCTGCTGGGTGTACAGTGAATAATCATTTTCTATAAAGATTAGGGTGCACCCAGTTTTTAAAACTTTTTCATTCTGTCACAGTTTTGTCAGGTGAGATCTTTCTGCTGACATCATTACATATTGACTAATACAGGTCTTGGCTGCTTTCTCATGGCCATATTTGGAGTATATACACAATTTGCCCTTTCAGTTAACAACTTCTGTGGAAAACCAGTCCAGTTGCCATTTGTACTTCAATAAAATTAATCAATCCCATTCCTTTCAGTTTCTCTGGTATAACAGAAAATCACAGGATTTCTCTGTGTGCTTTGTCTTCTAATGTTAATACTTTTTGAAACAGTTGTTCCTAAGAAGTACCATGAACAACTAGCCTTTCCTTTAGTTCAGTCTCTGATTTATGCAGTTTTATCAGCTCATCTGAATAGCTACTTAAAGCATTTTGTATTCTCTCCAACCTTTTGTCACTTAACTGTACATATTCATTAAGTGACTTACTTATTTTAAATACCTCTGCTTGCATTTCATATCTATGTAATAAGATTTTATTAGGCATGCAGATCAGGAGACTATTAAGGAGCTGAGCCAAAATTTCCAATTGTCCTAAAGCACTATCTCGTTAAGTGACTTGCTCTAGGTCACATAACAGGGAAATGAAGATGGAAAGGAAATTCAAGTCATGTACCGTTAAGCACTGGAACCAGCTCATTAACGGGTCAGAGCTTTAGTCCTCTGCACTAAGTGTAAGACGTTTTTAATCTTTTTCTTCATAATTTTCTTTTAAGTATTTCTTTGTATGTTTTCCTTAAATTATCAGAAGCCTTCTTCTATAGTAAAGTTGAAACTCTAACTGCTGTTTGCCAAACACCTATAAGGCCCATGCCAGCCAGAAGTCTTCTTCTCTTTTTATGGTTGATCTTTTTCTTACTTTCTCCACATTTCTACTTTGCTGGCATTCAGGAAGTGTAATGACTGACTAGTAATGAAAGTTTACCCTTAATAATTTTTCTGCAGCAAATAAGTATAATGACTAACTAGTAATGTAATTTTACCCTTAATAATTTTTCTGCAGCAAATAATTAACTAAGCACGTGGTGTACCAACATCTTGCACTGGGTATTTCTGTATTCTCTTAACCCTAACTGAGACTCTATGTAACAGTCAGAATTAATGCTCTCTGACTTCATTAAGACGTTTACTGTCTGCACTACCCTTTCGACCTGACCATTATAAACATGAAAACTTGGAATAATAGCACAGATTTTATGCACATTTTCTTGCCATGGAAGCAAATGTGTCCTAGTCTCACTCCATGGGTTATAAAGAACTGAATAACAGGATAGTTTGTCCTAGATTATTATAGTGGAACAATATACACAGACAGCACCATTTTGAATATCTTACTCTATTTACACACACATTTTTGGCAAAAATAACATGTCATATTTTTCTAAACATTAAACTGTGCCAAATTGATTCATTTATTTTTGACAACATTTCCTTCCTTAAAGGCAGATCTGTGGCATAGAGGGATAAAGCCCTGACTACAGTGAAGGAGATTTGAGTTTGATTAGTGGCACAGCTATCTGTTAGAGATGGCTGGAGTGAGGATGAGAGTGAGTGAACACTGTTGGCTCATCCATCCTTGGAAGAGGGAGATTGCTCTGACTTGCCATACATGTGACAATTAGCAAGAGCACTAGGTTTAAAACCTAAAGGAGTTTGAGCCTGCCAAATTCATGCTGTCTAGGTATAGTCATACAAGACATCAAGGAGAACTCAATATGTGGAGGCATACTTCACCTTGGGCAACACCAGCAGCAATGCTTGGAGAGAAGAAGATGACACAGAGGGAGTGTTTCAAAAGGAAGAGGTTAGTGCATGCTCCCAGGATTAGCAGGCTGGCTCACTCCATGGCACCAGAATCTTACCATAGAATGGAAGTCTGATTGTAATACCTAGGCAGGAAGGAATGAATGAATGGGCCATGGCTCTTGCCTAATATAGGCATGCCCAGCTCACATCTGTCCAGAATGAATGGGCTGATCAGGTGGAGCTAGAGATGAGGTATCACGTGAAGTCCTGATGGAAGCAAAGAAAAAATCTTTCCTTAACTGATTTGACATTACTAATTTATCTGATTTGAACACTAAGCCTTGTGTACAACAAATATTTTTAATAAATTAAAAGTATCAGTGAATTTCTTTCCTTACTGGAAATATATTGTTGGGGCCAACAAGAGCAACTTTTTAAAGTATTTTTATATCTGAATTATTCCTAATACATTTATGAAATGCTTTTAAATTTTTTTCTGACAGGCATACCTGTGGTTTCACCCATGAAACTTCCAATTAATCTCTAAGCAGAGCTCAATGCTTTTGGCACTAGGAACAACTGCATCTCCTTTCCTGGTTTATTATTTACTGTGCAGTCATATATTTTTTTAAATCCAACATTTTTTACAGCCTGAGAAGTGCATTATACAATTGCTTTTTCAATGTACTCTGAAGTGCCCTTGCACACCCTCCATTAGCACTTATTTCCCATACATGCATACATGATTTTTTTATAACCATATTCTAAGGTCAGCAGCCCTTTCTTTATTTGAACAGATGCATTTTCTCTTTTTTTGACACTCTTTGCCCTATTACATACAGATCATTGGTTCCCCTCCCAGACAGACAGTTCATCCATTCCCATCACAAGGGTGAAGGTGGATCAGGTAGAGCCATCATACAGATAGCCTTCAGGGGTGGTTCAAGGGTTTTACTTATTAAACACTATTCTTACCCACAGTGAGTGCTCAGCAAGCAGAGTGGAAGGGGAACATGTAATGGGCTGCTCTCAATGGATGTTCTTCACTTCAACAAAGGACATAACCAGCAAGCAACCTTGCTCCCATTTTCATGCACCTTCAAATGCACTCTCTAACAGCTCTTAATCCTCCCCTTCTCTAGGAGATACAAATGGGCCATATCCTTTCACTCCTCTTTATCCCTGCTTGGCTTCACCTGTGCCAGGTGTACTATTTGAACCTTGGTCATCTAGGTCGCAGTAAGGTCTTCATCCCTCTGTGCCATGGAGCTAGGTGAAAAATACATTTTTGACAATTATTAAAGGCTTTTTACCCACAGGCAACTAGCTCATCCTCTTGTGGCATCAATGTACCAAGTCCATTCATTAACTTGTAATTTGAGTGGTTTAGTCACATCACTGTATTTCAGTGTGGATTTTTTGTCACTGTTTATCTAGTTGAAAGATGTTGTCCTATTCTTCATTCCAATATCATGCCTGATTTTGTTATAATAATTTTGTTAGTAGCAACTGTTGTTTCTGACACATTTGGAATAAACTACCAAGGATATTCTATTGCTCCTAAAAATCTCATACGTGCTTATTTATCATCTGCTGAAAGCACTTGTAATTCTAATGTCGGCATCATATGGTTGCAAGATCTGTAAAGTTAAAACATGACTAGTATATCTCATTTATGTAACCTGCGCCTTCTATTCAGTAACTGAAACATTATTTTGTTGAACTTTTCTCTGATCGCACCTCATATCATTATACCATCACTAACACTGTCTTCACTTTGCAGCCTACTGATCTTCTATTTAACAACTCACTGAAACACTTCACTTATTGACAAAGTACCAAATACACATCTGAGGAATATGTGCCTTGCTCTAGACTAATGATACATACCTCTCTCCATTGAGATGAATTTGTCAAAATATCTGGTTCAGAAAAATACTTACAGTTTGTCATAACAGAAAGCACTTCCTGAGTTCTGAAAAGGAGATAATATTCCCTCTGTATAGTATTATATTAAGGTTTTTTGAATCTGTGCACATATAAATTTTGTCAGGCTTCATCATAACTATACTATTCACCCCATCAGTAGACTTAGTTTGTTAATCATGCCAGTGCCCTCAAGTTTCCTCATTCCCTTTCATTTCTACTCCTCAGCGATACTAAAACTCCCTTGCAGTATGTGGTGCTGGCAAAGTGGCAGACTAAATCTGATGAACTCTTGGCAAGCAGTCTAAGCCAATAAATAGGTGTATGTGGCTCAAGAAGCAACTCTTCACTGTTACATGGATATTATGAATTCATTTTACCATCCCAAGTATCTGGCAATTTAAAAAAAAAACACAATATAGCTGTATTTTCTGTTCCAGCTATCTGATACTGAATAATGCATTTCTTAGTCTTACATTCACAGGTAAGCGGTTTCTGGCCCAATGGTTTCACACAATGACCTGAATAAGTAAACAACTTACACATAAGAAGCCTTCATTTTACTTTGCGTCAGCCTTAATGCTTCAAATATTTGAGCAGACATTACTTTGCAGTCTATACTTGTGTAAAGTTTACTCACCATGCATTGATAACTATTTTGAGATTCTCTGCTAGACTGATTAATACCTTTGCTTCACATTCTCTGCACTACAGTGTCACATTATTGAATATTGTGCACTTTGATTTTCAGTACTTATTATGCCCACAAATAAATAATTTTCATGCCTTTGTTCAACCACATACATTGTTTTCAGTTGCATATTTTTCTTATATTTTACACACTTTAGCAAAATGATCCCTTTCAGTACATGTGGATTATGACATGACACTTATATGGTTTGCAGGTATAACCAGAACTTATACAGAACTTATCAGTGGCATGTGCCTTATGCTTTTCATGCTTCTCATGATTCATTTTTCTCTTTTCTTCATTAGTGGCATGTGAAGTTTTACACAGTTTTAATTACTGTACGAATTCTTATACATGAGTTGAAGTAATTTGATTTATAGACATTGATCATTAAATCTGATACTTGCAGTGATGAAACTCGAAACTCAGGCTTTGACTTGATTAGTAATATAAACATCTTGTAAAAAACGAAAAACTAAAAACTGAAATAATGTAAATAAGCGGAATCGGACAAAGCAGCAACAGCACGGACTGTTTATTGATAGTGATAGTAAGCGCTTTCGGCTAAGGATATTCCTCCGCCTTGTTCAGACTTGTACAAGCTAGTTAATCATCAATATGCTGAAATGTTGACACATTAATCATTCCAAGCAAATCATCAAACAACAAAACATAGATCCACGAAGGATTAAAAAAATATAAATGAACTAGTGTTTTTGCAGGCGAAAGCCCTCCCTGCATCCCCATGTAGGTAACTGTGTCCTTTACACCCCCTGCTAATTATATATATAGTAACTCTGAGATCGCACTTCCGTGGGGGAAAGGTCAAATTCCTTGATTCCCACTGTACTGCAATTTCAAGGTGAGAAAGTTAGTAAGGCTCAACAAGCTGATTTTCTATCAGCTACACTGGCTTTCTCACATATCAACAAAGGGACTACTCAATAAAAAAGTATGCACCCATATGTATATAAAGTTATTTAAGATAATCTCATTATAACAAATTTAATAATATTGCTACACTAAACAAATCCCCAAACAAAAATGAAAATAATTGTTTTTTTGAAAGGTAGCATGCTGTCCTGCACCCCTCATGTGGGAGGTAAGCCACCACACCCCAGACTTTACCATCTTCACAATCACACAAATCCAATAAGGGTGATAACTCCCAGCAAATGAGAATCACTGCCAGGGCATGTTAAAAACAGAGCAAGCGCCACCGCATCCACCATCCGTATGCCACCATGCTCCCCACTGAATCCACTATCCCTATGCCACCATGCTCCCCACCACATCCACCATCATTTTCATGCCTTTGTTAAACCACATACATTGTTTTCAGTTGCATATTTTTCTTATATTTTACGCACTTTAGCATGCTCCCCACCACATCCACCATCCCTATGCTACCATGATCCCCAAATCAAAATAAAATCTAAGCAAGTCTAACCTGTCATTGTACGGGACTCCAAATACTCAACTGTTCAACTTTAAAACAGTTGAGAGACTGTGCATTAAAAATGCAGTGCATTTGATATTACTCAGCAAAGCATATGATAGAATGCAATTTCAACATAATCCACTGCAAACACACACACACACACACACACACACACACACACACACACACACACACACACACATATATTTAAGTGGGTGGTTGTAGTAATAAATTCTAAACACTTAAATATCAACAGCAGAAATATCTGAACTCCTCAATATCGACAGTTAAAAATATCTAAACACTAAATATTGACAAAATTGAAGTTATACCAGGGACAGGTATATGCATTTTTCCCACTACTGTGTGACTTCTGATTTGGCATATATCATTAGCAGGGGGTGTGGGGGGTTGCAGGGAGACTTACCTCCTCTAAAACATTGTTTTTGGATGTGATTAGATATAGTTGATATTTACGGTGATATTTTTAACTGTCGATATTTAGGAGTTTAGCTATTTTTTATGTCAATGTTTAGGCTGTCAATAAGTGTTTAGATATTTAGAACTACACCCGCTAAAGTTGAATGAATATATATATATATATATATATATATATATATATATATATATTTATGTGCTTGTTATTACATAATTGTCAGACGATGTGTGATTTTGGTTTTACCTGTTGAATTTCTGTTTCCTTCAGCACCGTGCTTTCTTCCTTCAGCTTTGGCGGCAAAGGCCCATCATCAAGTTTTTTGCTTTGGGTCTTTTTACTGGATCCTTGAGGGAAGCTTTCTTCTTCTGAATTATCATGTTGAGAAGGATCTTCAGTTTCTTCAAAATAAGAATCTTCTTCTAAATGATTTACCTGAAGTTAAAATAGTCAGAGGGTTAATCTGATGGCTTTATTAGTCTTTACTGAAGTTTGGGTCTATGTTTATCCACTGAATAGCATTTGCATAGAACAGCTAAACATCAAAGCCTATCCATCGAATGTTCATTTCAGCGAATGGGAAAGTAACTAGTTGGGCAACACTTCCCCATCTGCCCCTTTCCCCACTGTAATGCAGTCTCGGAGTTTGTATATATAGTTAGTGGGGGTGTAAGGGGTGAAGCCCCTCAAATGGGTAGGTTTGAAATTCTGTGGTGTGTGAGATGTGGAACTGTTGGCTGACTAGTCACTTTCCCTGTTGAAAAAAATGAATGTTTGCTGAATGAACATTCTATTGATAGGGTTCAATGTTTAGCCGTTTGATGCAAATATTATTTGACAGTTAAACATAGACCCTTTTATTTCATATCATGGCAATATCACAATATGTTCACCAGGAAAGAGATGTTGTACAAATGGAATTGCAGTGTGCATTTGTTAAAACATTACTTGGAGGTTTGACAAAAAAAAATTAGAATCCTGGTTTTCATTAGTTAATTTAAATAAGCAATTATTTTACATCAATTCACATGGTCTTCTTCAGTGACAGGGAAGTTTGCGTGTTTGTCTCTTCAGAGTTCCCACAAAGGGACTGATTAATGATCACGTACATTCAGTATACCAACATGAATTAGTCCATACCATCATATTGTTTCCACTTCTGCCTGTCAACTCTGAAAAGATTTTATGCAACAGGCTGCACTGGTACAAAATACACTTACTGCAAGCTGTACAATATACATTTACTGCAGGCTCACTGATTTCCATGGGTGGAACTAAACTTAGCTGCACGATAGGGATTACAGCTGTGGTAACTTCCACATGACTATCATGATATTGGAATCACCTGTCTTCAAACCATTATGTAGGATTTATGACACACATGTTGCTGCCTAACTTGTATAACTTGCCTGTTTTGGTATATTTTGTCATTAGATGGAACATCCTGAAATAGTAGTCAGTCATATCTTTACTTATTTAACCCTGTTTGCTTCACTATCATAGACTGTTGTAAGTTATCTTAGATCTAACAAATACAGAACCCTTTCATGTCTCTTGCTGCACACTTGTAGCTATGTATCACTAGATAGTTGTATTCATTCTTTCATGGAAAGAGTGGTACATTACCCAACAGGTGCTCCCAGTCACTAAGTCACCTAGATAGTTCCTGGCATTGTCCTGACTAGCTGCAATTATGATTACAACAACATAATAACTAAGGATTATAATTTGACTGGATATCACATATTTGTTAGTATATGTTGTCCATTTTAATTATGGCAAGTAACATCAGCTTATCACATCATCAATAAGATGAAGCACTGTTGGATGTGCATAGCCAGTGACAAGTTATATAAAGTGTTTTTATCAATTAAACACTAGCCACATAGAATAAGAATACAGCACATAAGCTATAACATATCATCTATCAATAGTAGTAGATATGCAGAACACATATGAAAGATAAGATCTATCCTATTGAAGCTAGTCACAATGCATATGGCATACATTTATCAGCCTAGCTCAAGTGAACTGACAATGAGCTATGTGTTAATACATATAAATACTGCATGTCATGGAGTTAGATCAGATGAAGTTTGGTTAAGGGCAAAAGTGCACACGTATTTTACAGCTTTTATTTTTCAATAAAAAAGTATGAATTTCTAAATGAGGTATGTGCTTGATTACCTTAAAGTCTCAACTGGGATTGTCTACAGTTTCTGGTTCTTTTTTCCTAATTTTAAGGAGTCTCAGCCTGCATCTTTTTTTCTCACAAAGTGTCAGCTTTCCCTGGAATTTTATACAAGTGATAGATAGATAGATAGATAGATAGATAGATAGATAGATAGATAGATAGATAGATAGAGAGATACATGCATATAGCTAGCTTGCTAGCTAGATATATAGAAACATAATCTTCCACTAAAAAAGCAACTTGTCGATCCACCTATGATCAACACCTAAATTGTGAAATACTAAATACTGATGTGCAAAGGACTGAAAAAAGAAAACCACACAATGTTTTTTGCAGCCCCCCCCCCCCGCATCCCTCTCATCCATTGCTAATTATATATATCAACTCTGAGTTTGCACTACAGTGAGGAAAAGGCATAGTCCCTAAATCCAGCCATACTTGCAATCTCTTACTGGGAAAGCTGGTACATTTTGATCAACTGATTTTTGATCAGTTGTACCAGCTCCATCACTTTCGACAAACAGACTCATTGACAAAAGATGAATATGGGTGTATGTGTGCTAGATGATTCAGCATTGGTCAGTACACAAATTATTGGTGATCATTATAGAGGAGATATACCTTAGTAAGCCGTAGTGAATAATTACCTACATAGGGAGGAAAGGGCTTGCCACCACTACAGTATCCATTGTACACAAACACGCATACACACAAACACAGTTATTGCATGCATCCATACAGAATTAATGTAATACAAGTGGATTTGTCTTTTCATCATCTACTGCTCTTTATTCACATTTCTATGCCTTCTTACAGTATCCATAACTTCCATTCTTTGTTATTCAGTCCAGCGCATTGGCATGGCAATTATGTCCCAGATAGTTAAGGTCAATGCTGAAAACAGTAGACAAGCATTCCAGTGGGAGCATAAAGTCAACAAAACTATACTCTTAGATTTAACAGACAAAACTAGAACATATTGACATATAGATAGTAAGTAAAACAACAGGGGTAGGGGTGCCTCAATATAATTAAAAAAGAAAGAAAGAAAGAAAGAAAGAAAAAGAAAGAAAATAAGTCTTTCTGGTTGTGGGTATCTTGACAGTATAAAGAGAAGTGTTAATCTGAAATCTGGGAATCTGTTTTTCTTAAATGAATGTGAGCATTAAGAACAGGGAGATCTTGTGGCACTGGATGGTAAGTGCATATGCAAATTATAATAGCTGTTACGAGATAATTCACTTTACGGACAACTTAATAGGACATTAACAAGTTTCAAAAAATAATGACCAGTGGATCAAAAGCTCACAATGTATGCTTTTAAGTTCCTGAAGAACACTGCATTTGGTGTGTGTGTGTGGGGGGGGGGGGGGCTTGTATTAATTACTCCATGGCTATTGTAACATACCTTTGCAAAGGTATGTCACAACATAGTCTGCAATAGAAGATGCAATCATTGAATCACTGTTGATTCCACAGTAAGCAAAGGTAGGACTCAATATCCAGGTGCAAATCAAAGAAAAACAATGTTTTTAGAATAAGACAGGTTCTACCCCTTTAGTATGAAAATAAACTATTGCTATATTTTACACATTTTCATATTTCTTTGCACACATAAAAAACAAGAGTATCCATTCAGCATTTTAGACTGCCCCTATTACGGCTTCCATGGTAACAGAAATGAAAACTTTGCAACGTCCATGTTGCATTGACAGCTGCCGATGTAGTTCAGTTAAACATACTTCTAGTCTGGGTCATATTGGACCAGAAGAGGGAAGAATGCCCAATGATGGATCAAGTTACCTGCTGGTTAATTTTGAGTGGAGGAATGCTGAAAGCCTCAAAGGCCACAGACAGGTTTCATGCTGAGTCTGAAGTAATGATGACACACCAGTGATTATGAGGGCAAGTCTTTTAGACCCAGAGATAATTGAAGAGTCAGTGAAAAATAGAAGAAGGGTGGTGTGGTAATTGTCTTCCTCTATTGCTCCACCTTTGATAACAGTTGTGACATTTTACCATTAACTTTCTGATGTAAATCTGCCTACTTTTTTATCAGGTATTTATTTACACATTGCACATATTTCTGGGGGAATTTGGTATATATTATGGAATTTCTAATGTGTTGACAGAGATATTTTCTTCCTTGTGAAATTGCTACTGTTTCGTAAACATCAACAACTGTCTTAAGATAATGTGCATGGATTAGTTCATCTGCACTTTCTCCCTGGTACATTTCTTCTCCTCTGGCTCCCTCTAGCAGCATTCCCCAGTAGCTCTCCTTTTTGTTGTTTCATTTAGTTATTAGCATTTCTGTTGTCTTGTGTGACTAGCAGCCATTATTGTGAAGTGAATGCATACCAACTTCTGGCTTAAATATCTTATAGGAACTCTCCCTCTGCAGCAAAACTATTTGATATAAAACTGTGAATCGTATGTTGCACCATATGTTGATGAGACCATGAATGTTACATTCTACAAATGACCGACATGCATTGCCAAATGTTATGTGCAGGGCCCAAACAACATTCAGCCCTCACAGTTTTATTGTCCTGGTATAAACTCGGGTATCTACAGAGAGTGTATATAATCTGTTTTTCCATCACAGGAATGGGTTTCTGTCACTGTAGCACTTTCCTTTTGGCAGATAGCCTCTGCAATGCTGCCATGTCCTTTTGGAAACCAGTTCGTAGTCTGTTCTTTTAATAGATATTTATGTATTCATGAACCCAAGAATTTCCCAGTTAGTCAACTATTGTTAGTTTTTTTACCTGTTTTTCCCCACTTTAGTCTCTTTTTCTTGCCACCTCTGGTAGAGTTTACCTACCCACCCAAGCTCCATTACAGACCATCTCTGGGTTTTCCTCTAAGCCCCTTGGACACAGATTCCCCTTTTCAGGGGCAACCCAGGAGCACTGTCTGGTTAAGTGAGTTACTGAGTCACACAGCGGACAAATGAAGGTGGGAGGAAGTAACCCTTTAATCTGGACACAGAAAGCAGCTCATTAAAAAGTCAGACTGCAACCCCTCTGCATACTACAACAGACAAAGTAAAAGGGAATAGGCAGTCTGATCAAAGGACTGGAAAGTTATACCTTCAGCTCTGCATACTACAACAGACAAAGTAAAAGGGAATAGGCAGTCTGATCAAAGGACTGGAAATTATACCTTCAGCTCTACATACTACAACAGACAAAGTAAAAGGGAATAGGCAGTCTGATCAAAGGACTGGAAAGTTATACCTTCAGCTCTCCTGCAAGATACAACGAAAAACAGTGAACTTCAGTTCTGGTATAACCAAACAATCCAAAAGAAAGAAAATAAAACCAGTGAAGAAAAATCCACTTTAATAGTAGCAGAACTTAACTATTAAAGTGGATTTTTCTTCTCCTGCAAGATATCCAGCCGTAAGAGTGCCCATCTGTGTCACTAATAAATCAGGTCTGGGAATACTTTTGACCATAAGAAGGTATGCAGTTCATGACTGTCAATGCACAGTTTGTTTTTATTTATTTTATTTTTTATTTTGCATTTGTTAACTGGTTAGCTGGACTGATCTTAGGAGTCTTTTCAGCCATGATTCATGCCAAACATGACAATAGTAAAACAGAAAAAAATAATCAATAGCTCACACGGCAGAAGAGTTCACACTGCACAATTAAGCAGACAATAGAAATACAGATGTAGAGTATGAGTAACCATGTAAATATCTTGAGAAGAACAACAGTTTAAATATGAATCCAGTCCATACTTGAGCAATAATTCATTACAGTGTAATACAAGGAAAATCCTAGGCTTTAAGGTCGGAGAGTAGATGCTAGCAGATTGCATAGGAAAATAATGTAAGACTTAACAAAAAAGAAATGTCATCAAGGTAATTTATAAATATAATAAACATACAAAGTACACTGACATTCTCAGACTACATATGAAACTAAATTAAGAATATTAAGCTTAAGTTGGTAATGGCTAAGTTCTAGCAGCGAGTAATTACATACCTATACATAAAATGTCAGCATTCAATGATTGCATATTAAACCAAATTAAGTATAATAAACTTAAGCTGAACATGTATAAATTCTATAAGCAAGTAATTTCAATGTTGATAATAGAAAAACTACAATGAGTACAAGTGTAAATACCTACAAAGCTGGTACATAAAGCTAAACCTTCTCTTCATGTTACATCACTGCATAGATCCTTGTGCAGAGTAAAATCTTATGGAGGTCTGTAGTTGGTGAACATTGATAATTGTGCAATCTGCTTTATGGCCGCACTGTGTTTCTAAAGCAGTTGCATTCATTTATTTTATTAAGTATTATTTGTGGGGTTTTTTCTAGGAGCTATCAATATTATCATGTATCAGAGTATTCCAGTTTGAAGGGGTGAGCATGACTTTTTAAGTGTTATTTACCTTTAGTGGAGGCCTTATTAGTTGCAAAGGATGGGAGCTTTTAAGGTTGTAGCTCTGTTCCCAGCAGAGTAATTTGTGGTAATGAAGACAATGTGCCTCTAATAGAGGCTTAATAAATATCTCAGGTGCTGTATCCCGTACTCACAATCAACACTTCCCCTTCTCTGCAGTACAGTACTTCAACTTCAGATATGCTAATTTTTACTTTATTTGATTAATTTATGCATGCAATGTGTTTCATTTTAGAAAGCAAGTTTTAAAACAGTTAAAGCATGTGTAAACAAGATCTAGACAAATGAGGATAACTGTGTCCTTTCAAAACTCTAAAAGAATGTTGCAGCAAAACTTAATGGGAAACTACCGAATTCCTGACACAAATACCTAGTAGCAGAAAATAAATGTTTAAACAGATTAGTGAAAAGCTGGATGACACACACACACACACACACACACACACACACACACACACACACACACACACACACACACACACACACACATGCACACATGTGCATATGTAATGTGATAAAAAATAATGCAGATGAAAATGTAGAGCACAGTCACAATTCCTTGCAATATACATGGAACTTTAGCTGTCTCAAAGTACTGCAACTTATCGGACAAACAAAATTATAGGGACACAAAGTATTTTACAACTTTGAAAGCTATAATATACTTAGGGCTGCCATACAGACAACGGGCTTTAACTGAGTGTACCTCTGATCAATGAACAGCTTAAAAAGTTGCTATATTTTTGTGACAGTGTGAAGTGTCTCACAGCTTTTAAAGCTGTCAAAATGCTCCCATCGCTATTCTTTGGTGACTGTTGTATTAGCTGCAGTTTGAGGCCTAATCATAACAGCAGCCAAAAGTGCATAACAAAGTTTAATATCCACCTTTCTGATGTCAAAAAGGTACAAAACAAGCTTATGCCTTTTGCCAATTTCAGAGTTTAATGAGCACACTACATATACTATACAAATGCTTGTTTTCTTAACTTTAATGAGAGAAAAATATATTGTTTGCAGTGACATATTTAGGCCTTCGCTCAGGAGTGTACACCCCCCCCCCTTTTATTTTGTTTTCTATAAGCTGCCATACAACCTGGTGCACAAAAATAAGCTTTTTAATAGTTTCAGTTGAAATTAGAAAATATACACCAAAAGCGGTACACAGTTGAGAACGTACCTCATTTGCTAGTATATTTTCCTATTTCAACCAACCCATAGAGGCTTTATTTTCATTTCAAGTATTTATTTTACCATTTTGTTTCACAAGTCATGATGGGACACACAATTAGAGGATCTAGTCAGGTGACTTGATAACCTTAGAATCCTGAGTGTCTCTTCTAACTGTATAGCCCATCATGACTGAGAAAGCACCTGAGAGGGAAACTGAGATAAGCTTGTCTGAATAATAGGTGGAAAAAAAACAGCACACGGTGCTTGAAGGATAACTACAGGCTACAGAGCATCCTACACTATTAGCATGTATTAACCCTGTCATCTGTTATGTAGAAATATGTAACTGCACCTTGAAATCCCACTTTCCACAAGATTTTTGCTTGCTGTACATCCAAATGCAGTGGCGCTAATCTCACGGTTATTTTCAGGTTTGGTCGCACCTACTCCCAAATGAATTCAATACATTTATTTTCTTTTTTAACAGGGTTTGTCCTGGAAATTTCCCTTCTTATTACATGTGCAGCCAAACCTGTAAACCTTCCAGCCCAAATAAATTAACATGATAAAGATTTAGGAGCTAGTTTTCTGCTACTATTTCCTAGAGGCAGTTATTTTTATGACAAAGTGGAGAATACACATATCATGGAATTACTCTGAAGAGTAGCTGGTAAGTATTTTTTTATTCCTGGCAGAGTCAAACCAGATACTATGGGTAGAAAATGGTCTAGGACTATTTGTAGGTGAAATGACTGGTTTTGCTGTGTTTGCTATTATAATGTTGGCATTACAGGACTATTGTACAGTTAGATGAAGCTGTAACTACCTATTTTGTGCAACAAAACTACACTAATGTAACCATTATTGTTATTATTTTTCTTATCCTGATAGATACTTTAAGTAGGCAGTGGGTATAGGGATATTTGTGGATGAAATATGGCCCTTCTATTTGTTGCTGTAATTCTGTCTTTACAGAAATAATGCATACTTTGATAAAGTAAGATGGGACTCAAGCTGTGATTACTGTTTACGTGGAAAAATACATTAGTTTAACCATATTTATGTTTTTGTTTTACCCTGGCAGGGTAAATCCAGATACTGTGAATATCAATGGATACGGGCGCTAACTGTAGATGAAAAACGTGGCTGTGTTACTTGCTGTTATAATTATTACACTGCAGGACTAATGTGCATTTAGGTAAAGCAGATGGAATACAGGTTATTAAACAAAAATACCTTAACAAAACCATATTTTTATTGTTGTGTATCCTGGCAGGATCAAACCAGATACTGTGGATAGACAATGGATATAGAAGCTTTCTTTGGATGAAATGACCAGCCCTGCTATTTACTGTTCTAATTCTTACTTGACTATTGTGCATTTGGGTGAAGCAAGCTGGAGTAAGAGTTGTGATTACTGTTTCTGGGATTTTGTTTTATCTTGGAAGAGTTAATATATATATATATATATATATATATATATACACAGACACACACACACACACACATATATATATATATATATATATATATATATATATATATATATATATATATATATGTATGTATTTATTCTAGCAGGGCCGAACCAGATAATGTGGGTAGGCAGTGGGTATGGAGACTGTCTGTTGATGAAATGACTGACTCTAGCTTTTGATTCTAGTTTTGCAAGATTAATTTGTATTTGGATGAAGCAAGTAGGAATACAAGCTGTAATTACTGTTCTGTAAAATAAACATATATTAATATATATTATACTTCATGGTTATTGGGGCTGTTTATGATTGAATGTATTCCCCTTCTGTTTTGGTGCTGTAATTCTAGCTTTGCAGGACTACGGTGCATTTGTATGAAGTACAATGGAATACAAACTGTGACTATCGTTTATGTGAAGGAAATACACTAACACAACCATTATTTTCTTTTTTTAACCTGCCAGGTCAAATCAGGCACTGTGGACGGACCATGGGCATGGGGGCTGCCTGGGGAGGAAATTAATGACCCACTGTTTGGTGTTGTAATTTTAACTTTGCAGGACTAATGTATATTTGGGTAAACATGCTGGAATTCAAACTGAGATTACTGTTCTTGCAAGACAAAAGTGCATTAATGTAAGAATTATTATTTTTTATCTTGGAATGGTCACACTAACTATTGTAGACAGGCAATGCGCATGGAGGCTGTGTGTGGATGAATGACTGACCCAATATTTGTTTTTGTAATTCTGGCTTTGCAAGACCTGTATATTGTGTAACACAATAATGTGTATTTGGGTGAAGTAAGCTATAAGACAAGCTGTGACTACTGTTCTTTGTAACAAAAATACACTACAATTATTATTATTTTTAATCCTGTCAGGGTCAAAGTGGATACTTAAGGTAGGATATGGATATGGAGTTGGTTTGTGAATGAGACGATTGTCCCTTGTGTTTTGTTGTTTTAATTCTGGCATTGAAGGAATAAGGAGCATTTGTATAAAGCAAGCTGGAGTACAAAATGTCACTACTGTTTATGTGAAAAATACATTAATGTATCCATTATTTTCTTATTTTCTTTTATTATGGTGCGATCAAACCAGGCAGTGTGAGTAGGCAATGGGTATGTTGACTGTTTGTGGATTAAATGACTGGTTCCTTCTGTTTGATGTTGTAATTCTAACTTTGCAGGACTGAGATGTATTTGGATGAAGCAAGTTGGAGAACAAGCAGTGATTACTGTTTCTGTGAAACAAAATGCACATTATAATTAATTTTTATACTGGTACCATGTAGGCAATGGGCATCAGAGCTGCTTGTCACTAAAATGACTTGGCCTGAACTGTTAGACATGCTTGTGTTCTGCCAAGGAAAGATTTTTGTGTTGCTGTTGAGTAACCTATGGGTGGACAAATACTGAACTCTTGAGCATCAGTTGCCTGAGGTTCAACCTGCTGACAGTCGGAGTTCTCCATAGGAAATCACTGTCAGTGAGTTCTTCTGGCAATAATGACCTTTTAGAGAGAATTTCACCATTCTTTCAGTTGCTGTGACTTTGAAATTGGTATATATAAGTTTGGGGGTATAGGAGCCTTGTTCCCAAACATTAGGGGATGCAGGGGGACTTGTTCCCTGAACAAATACTTTAAAAGGTGTTTCATTTGGCCTTTTTTGGCAAATAAAATTTGGGGATTCCAGTCCTTGGTGCATTCAGTTTTGTTCCCTGATAGTGGAAGCATTGTTGTTTTTTGCACAAATTAAATGGAATCTTCACCCAAAAGTATGTGCTTCTGGTTTATATTCATTTATTATATATTTATTGATATTTGCTAATGGAGAAAGTCCGACTGGGTTCAATGTACCCATTTATAGAGGAGGCCCGAGGTAAAAAGCTCCAAAATTACTTAACAAAAATGAACACAATAGTTATGGTTAAAAAAACACAAGAAGATAAAACTGTCAGTTTAATACAATACAGTATGAGAGTTTGGAACACTCCACAAAACTGGATATGAATTATACATAAAGCGATAACTTGCCTAAAAAGCAGTATGG
Source organism: Protopterus annectens (assembly GCF_019279795.1). Taxonomy (NCBI): domain Eukaryota; kingdom Metazoa; phylum Chordata; order Ceratodontiformes; family Protopteridae; genus Protopterus; species Protopterus annectens. The sequence goes on from NC_056746.1 coordinate 1,154,071,860, forward strand.
AAGAGTTTGATGTCCATGACAGGCACTTGTGGGTAGATAGAACATAAAAATATCTGAAAATCAAGAGGAGTTTAGTTTAGGTAGATAGAAGGGAGAAAAAGAGCTCTGAGGTAAATGAAGGTTAATAGGGTGAAGGAGGAGAAGGAGAATTTGTGGAGTTTTAATGTGGTTTAGAGCAGGAACAGATCCAGGCTTTACCAAGGAATTATTTTACAGCTTGTTTATAGTCAAAATGACTGGAATTAATTTAATACATGGCATTAAAGTTGATAATGGGTTACATTTCTCTTTGCTATTTTACAATGATTGCATTTTTTTTCAAAATAGCATGCAGTATAACCGAACTGAGTATTTGATTTTTGGGATTTTTTTTCATAATATGTAGTTCCTTGGGTTGCTGTGTTTTTTTTTTTTAAGTTATTAACTGTCTTTGCAGAAATTCTTATTTACTTACAAATGTGTTTGCATTTGCTATGGTACGTGCTGTGGTGATATCACCTTCACTTGGACTCTTTGCTAGGCTATCATATGCAAACTATGCCACTATGAGAGGGGACTGTGAATTGCCACGGGTAACCAAGTCTCACCTGGGAATGCCTTGAAAGAGCTGCTACTGTCTGTAAATTTGCTGTATGCTGGGCAGGAGTCAACTACCTCCACTTCCACAGCTACAACACAATGATGTGCAACAGAATATATATATATATTGCTATCTTTGCATATGTGCTGTCAGAGCATCTTAAGAATCTTTCCACAGCCCCTCCACACCCAGTGTTTCACCCCAACCCCACCCCACACTGGTATGCATTCCAGACTGCGCCCTCCCTTCTGCAAATTTCTGGATCTGCTGATGGTTTGTGCCACAGTACATCCACTAAATGAGTGTTTTGCAGAAAAACTCAATCTTTTGTAGAATAGTGAGATTTACAGACAAACCTCTGTATGTAGGCATAACTCTTGTTTTGTGAAGCTGAGCTGAATTTCATTAAATCTGTAAATTTACCTAGGAGTGCAAGTTGCAGAACTGTTAAAGTTTTTTGTAGAGTGATGGCTATCGGCACCAGACTAACATTTTTGAAAATAAATCATTAAATGATAATACGGCTGGGGCAGAAATGGATATAATCCTGGGGTGTGCCAAAACGGTATATATTCAAAAGGCTTGTCATGGTAAAAACATAAATAAAGGAGAACAACACAGAAGACAGTGACAACTTTCAGCCCTGGCAGAGCTCCTCCCCAAATAATAGTTTCACCATTAGCTCCAAAGAAAACATTCAAATCAGGCGTAGAAACAGACAATAACCTGAGGTTCGACATCCACATAGCACAAACCATTAAGAAAGTTAATAAAAAACTTGGTCTCCTCTACAGGAACAAGCAGTTTATGACAAAACGCACCAAAGTAACCATTACAAGGACTCATCTTCTATCCACCCTCCTCTATGCCTCTCCCATCTTGACCAATCTCCACCAAACTGATCTAAATAAAATGGAATCTTGCTATAACAAGATTGCCAAGTTTGCTACTGAAGCCTCATATAGGTCCCACCACTGTCTATCCCTTAAGCAACTCAACTGGCTTGAGTTGCCTCATATACTTCTACTCTCTATCGCGCACAAACTCTACTACCTTCCTGAGATAACTCCAGCACTTCTGCAACTAATTCAACCCCACATTCCCTCTAGAGCCTTAAGATCTAGTAACCAGAACCTTATAACTGTCATCAAACATAAAAACGAAGCTGGTAATTCCCTCTTTGCCAACACCATTGCCAAAACCTGGAACACACTACCAAGCCAAATAACTTCTGCCACCTCCTTTAGTCAATTCAAAAAACTCCTGAAAACCCACTATCTAAGTAACTGGCTATGCTCATGCCACTCACCAGGCTAATCCATACCAAGAGAATTTGTCAGGGTACAGCTATGTATAAACAGTTTCTCCCCTGATAGCTTCCAAACCCATATACATTTACCTTACAAAACTTATAACTGCAAAAGAAAATAAAAAATGTACCTCTGATTGTTTACTGTAAGAAATGTTAATCACTAGCATGATGTCCTGTTGTGTGCATATATGCTATATGTATGTTTGTTAATCACCAGCATGTTGTCCTGATGTGTATATATGCCATATGTATCTATGTTCTACTTCACTGTACTCTCATATAATGTATTGTAATGTAGAGTTTTCTCCCAGGGCCTCCGCCGAAAATGGACCTGTTTCCAATCGGACTTTCCCGGTAAACAAATGTAAAATAAAAATAAAATAAATAAAGAGTAAAATCCCATGATTGGAGGAACTCCCTGGTCAGCCTCAGTAAAAAGCTGAGATCCCTCATAAAATCCTGCAAAGCTAGTTATGAAAAGAAAATTGCCACTGATTCTAAAGACAACCACAAAGCATTCTATAGCTATGTCAAGAATCTCAATGGCAACACACAGATCTGCTCTGAGTTACAGCACAATGGCACTAAATATACAGAACCAACTGATATTGCCAACATCCTGCCAGATAGGTTCAATGTTAACTTTACCCCCCCTCACCTAAATGGCCCATCTCTGTACCAGAAGAAAGCAAAGTTCCTGTAATCATGGCTGCACAGGTAAAAAAACACACTCTCCAAAGCCAAGAACACAGCATCCACGGGACCTGACAACATCCCAGGCTGCGTTCTACACAAACTACAGAAGAAATGGCACCCCACCTAAGTACCATGTTCAATCATAGCCTCACCTCAGGCTTTGTGCCCACTGAATGGCACACAGTGATGGTTATCCCACTCCACAAAGGGGGAGCCTCCATGGACCCCGGGAACTACCACCCCATTAGCCTGACGAGCCTGGTCTGCAAGGCCATGGAACGTATCATCATGGAACTTATAAACAAAGACATTGGTAATCTCCAAACTCTGGATCCCACCCAGTTCTGGTTTGTAAAAGGCAGATCATGTCTCTTAAACCTGATAGACTTCTTTGAAGCGGTCACCAAAGCCATAGATGAGAGTAAGGTGGTTCACACAGCCTATCTAGAATTTGCCAAGGCTTTCAACATCATCCCCCACTCTAGAATTATAGATAAACTCATTAAACTAGGTATAATTTCCTATGTCACAAGATGGGTTGCCAACTGGCTCACTGACAGAACCCACACTGTGAAAGCAGACTCCAAATCCAGCTTCAGACCAGTGACAAGTGGAGTACCACAGGATTCAGTCCTGGGTCCTCTCCTATTTGGTATCTACTTCTCTGAAGTACAGGCTAACACAGAACTAATGAAGTTCCCAGATGACTGCAAACTAGGAGCCATCATTGAAACTCCTAACAATGTGGACATCCTACAAAAGGGCCTCACTGAGACAGATGCCAGGTGTCAAAGCCATGGCCTCAAGCTCAATGCCAAAAAGTGCATTGTCATCCCCTTTGGAAAAAACTCTGTACCCATGAACTACCACATAGGCGGCAGTCTACTTAACACCCAAAGTATGATATGAGACCTTGGGACACAGGTGGACAGTAGTCTCTCCTTTGATAATCACATCACCACAGTAGTCAGGAAATCCTTCTACGTGGCACACCTCATCACAAAAGGTTTCTCATCCAGGAAATAAGAGGTCATTGTTCCCCTCTACTCATCACTCATTAGACCCATTATAGAGTACAATGCCCCTTTTGGTATGTACCTCACAAGATATCTACATCAACTGGAAAGGCCACAGAAATACCTCACAAAGAGGATTATTGGTCTCAAACAGATGCCCTACGCAGACCGTCTCAAAACACTCCAGCTTTACTCCGTTGCATATAACTTACTCAGAGGTGATCTCTGCCTAGCATACAAAGCTATGTCAAACCCAGAGCTGTTAGACATGCTCCACTTAAAGAAATTCCAATCCGTCCGAGCTGCACGCTCTAGGGACCTAAACCTTGTTACCACAATAAACAGAACATGCTGGAGGGATAGATTCCTGTCCCAGAGACTTCCCATACTCTGGAACACACTACCTATATATATCAAACAAAGCTCTTCATTAGCACTCTTCAAGAAAAATCTTGATGATTGGATGGGAAAGAGGAAATTCATCCTGGGGATGACTTCTGTGGCTCTGCTTTACAGGGGCACAGGAAAATAATTTTCTTGGGTGGCGAAAGCCAGGGTACCTTTTGGCTAGGCTTATATAGGCCCTAGGGCCTATAGCCTAGTACCTACCCATGAACCTATGATATCAAAGAGGGGAGCAATAGTTGTTATGCAGAACAGCAGAACAGAAACCACAAACACATGGTGCCAAGTTGCTCTTGTACTCAATGACAAAGATAATAGCATGTGTGGAGGCATGCATGCTTCAGTGAGGTAGGCAGCAGTTGCAGAGCTTGAGCTATGCAGATTGGGAGCTCCTGGAGGGGAAAAGATCGCTGCTAGGTCCAGCAGACTGGCCTGCTCTCTACTACCTGATTATTGCCTGCCCCTCTGGAAACAAGGGAATTAATGAGCTCTCCAGCTAGGGAGTGAATGGGCTGTGAGGTTCTTACTTTGCCTGGCAGGTACTTAGCTGTTACCCTGGGAGATGAAGAAATCACCTTGGTGAAGAAAAGAGAGCAATTGGGCAAGATCTAGTATTTGAGAGAAGAAAATAAATGAACTTAAATGTAGTTATATAAAACTGTTTTAATATCATTCAGAATAAACCCAAAATGCTGATAATCAGTTGAGAAGTCTGTACCTGAAGGGCTGAATTAAATTTAATATGATGGATAAATTCACAGACTGCATCATGGACAGTAAGGAGGATGATCCATTGCTGTTTGGCAGAGACAGGTTATAGAAAATAAGTTAAAGTGTATGCTGTGAGCTCAATACCACCATGGAATTCAAGGAAAAATCTACAGTACATATTTCATCATAAGGTATGTTGTTGCAGAGGTTCAACTATAGTGAATATCAGTCAAATAAACAGGTGAGTGTCCATATGGTATGTGAGGTTGCATTGAGCTGTGGCTGTTAGCAGAAGCCTAGTTGTAAAAGATAGCCCACTGCATGCCCCACTTCCTTTTCTCTAGTTTGTAGACCTGATGATTTTTTTACTTCTGATTAAACTGGCACTCACATTTGATTGTCAACAAGATACATGCAAAAGTAAAAACATTAAGTGTTTCAGACGGGATGTGAAATTAGGTCGTTGGGAACTGTTGCTCTATGATACTACCAGTGTGTCATGACAGTACCCTAACCTTTCTCACTGTCTAGAATATTTTCTTCTGCCAACAACCAAGAAAAGTGCATTAAATGAGACTTAATCCTACTTCCATTAGAAATCTGTTTCATTTAATTACCATCTGCTCCAATTAGTCATCTGTAAACCTGTATGTCCCTATTTTAACCTTTCTTTCTGAACAACCCACTGGCTACATATATAATTACCCCACACTAGGAAGTGGGGCTGAGCACATAATATATACAATTGAAAATAAATTAGTTCAACCCAGGCTGGTTAGATTATTTTTGTAATATAATTCAAGATCTGTGGTTTTGCCTCCTTAACATTTTTCAGTGTGTATTTGACTACACAAACAGAAGGCAAATCTGTACAGCAACACAGTGGACAGGTAAGAACAAAATTAAGAATTATAGGAATTGAACTTTGGACCTTCACAGCACAGCTGGATCTTGTGGGCTCTGGGCAGGGGTAATGGACTGCCCCCCACACTCATCCCCAGCCATACTATTATTCTATTACTTGGCTGTCTCTCCTCAATTACCATAAAAACACTGTCCAAACCTGTGGCGTACATACTATTTCTTTTTTTTCACTTCTATAATGATCACAGAGATTTAAAACTGTTAATTCAAATTTTATAGCAAAAACACTAACAGCCATTTGCTAAACAAAACAGCCTCAGACTGTCACAGACTTAGCATGAGTAACAGTAAACAACTATTCCCTTGAAATTCACATTTATTGAAAATGCATCTGGCAATCCATTAAAATGCAAGATGTGTTGGGACTCATAGTAAAACTGCATTTAATGAAGGGCTAATTATGTGAAGGATGTAGGAATTCAAAAGACAAATGTGCAAAACATTTGTTAACAACTTGAGACAACCCACAAGATGAAAGTGTCCCTTTTCAGGAGTAGCCTTGGAGCACTGTCTGGTGAAATGACTTGGTCAGAGTCACACAGTAGGCAAATGAAGGCTGGGAGAATCAAACTCTGCACTATAGAAGCAGCTCATAGCCGCACTTATTTGGATTAATTACCATACAGACTGCTGTAACCCAACACAGTCAATTTCACACCTGTGTGCCTGCAAAAACAAGGTTAATTAAAAATGTATTCACAGTTAAAATTTTAAAGTTAAAGTTGAAGACTTTATGCTGTCTAGTTTATTCATAGCCAAATAATAAACACACTATCAACAATCAACAAAATAAGAAACCAAAGATTGTACCCAAAGATCATGGCTCATGTGATAATGTTCCTGTTTACTACAATCATTTCCTTCCTTTATACCATAAACTATTGTGGGTTGTAGTAACCAAGTTTTTACACACACACACACACACACACACACACACACACACACACACACACACACACACACACACACACACACACACACATACTCCATTACAATCACTTGTGTGATTGTACACCTCAGATATCTGCTTAAAACCACATAAATGAATACATTCATTAATAACATACCAGAAATGTATCTCAGCTCTGCTGTCAAAACCATACAATGTAACCCAGTGCAAACCCACTCTGCCACCACAGCGTCTTAGCTCAAATCAGAGGCAAAGATCCAAAAATCAGAAATGTATATACTTAGAAAGTCGCTAGAATAAAAAACATTTTCTGAAAGATGCAAAGTCTGAAACTCAGGCCTGCCATTAATTAATGACTGCAATTTTTTAAATGTATCCTTTTTTACCAGATTGGTTCCACTAGAAAAGTGTCCTCCTTTTAGGAAGACTTGAGGTGGTATTTATACTACTAGGGGAAATTTGTCTGGTGTATCAGAGAACTTCCTCAACTCTTCAATAGGTGCTTGGGGTTTTTTACATACACCCGAGCTACCACCAACTCAAGCAGATGGGGCCTCAATTTAACATTTCATCCAAAGGATGACATACACAGAAGTGTAGCACCCCCCCCCCCCCATGATGCACTACAATGTCAGTAATCCATTCACCTGGTGTGGGAATAAAACCTGCAGACTTCAGCAACAAAGGCGAGTGTGCTACCTGTTACACCTCTGACACTGTCTTACCAACAACAATTTGCCAGAAAGCCACATATTTTACAAGGAATGCATAAAATACTTCTCAAATTCTTTGCTCAAGAATTCTGGACAAAGCCAAAAATAACAAGGGAAAAAAGATCCACATTTTAAATATCATTTTCTTTTATCAATTTACTAACCAGGTAAACTCACTGTACAAAGTGTCTCTTTTATGGATGACCCAGGAGCACTGTTTGAGTGATATGGTAAAAGGCACAATAGTTAAATGGAGGTGGAGGTGAAAGGATTAAGACTCAGTAATATAAGAAGCAGCTTCTTAATAGCTCAGAGCTGTAACTGCCAGACAACTCTAATTAACTTGAAATGCATTTTCTGAACAACAGCTATGAAACTCTAGAGACTAGCATTGTTGACTGATTGCCATCAACAGTGATTTCTCAGAAAACAAAGATGTTAAGAAAGGACTAGCAGCTAGGGCAGTGGATAAGGCTCTAAGCTCCTTATGGGGCTACTTCCTATAGTCAAGATTATAGGGTTTGAATTTTTCTAGCTCCATTTTCCTGCTATGTCACTTTGAGAAAGTCACTTAACTAGATGGTGTTTGGTAAATAAAACAAATCCTACTTTCTGAGTAAAATAATGAGTAAAAAGGCCACACAGACAAACCAATCAGTACAAACTAAAAGAAAAATCTAGACAAGCTAGAGTTTCCACTGTGTGATTCTTTAAACCTCTTGTATTAGAGACACATGGGATATATGCAAATGACCCTTTAAGGATATCAGGTGTTTTTGGGTCTATATTATCCCAGCGAAAGTGCTTTTGTGCGAATTGAAATGCATTTGAGCGTTTTGATGTATTTGTCATAGGACAAGGAGATAGTTGGCCAACTACCTGGAGTTGCCCTTTCTGTTGCTATAGTGCGATCTCTGAGTTGATATATTTAGTTAGGGGTGTGTGGGGGGGCAAAGCCCCCCACCTATTTATGCTTTTAATTTTGTTTTTTTTTCGTGAACGGCCGTGTGAATTTTTTCCCTAAGAAAAAATTCGATTTGATGGCCGTTCATGATTTCCAGCTTTTGTGCATTATGTGTCGACTTTTATGTGGTTGCACATTTGCACTTTCGCTGGAATAATATAGACTCGTTTAAGCTATATGGAAGTTCTGAATGCCCATGACTTATTTTTTTTGAAGTCTGTTATGGACAAATTCAGGCCAGTAAAGCCTAACCCCACTGGCTGTAGACATGCATGTTTCAGCCTTCTTATGACTTCATCAACATAGCCTTTAATACAAGAGGTTTAACGCATTCAGTCCAATGGAGTCCAAGAAGTTTGCATTGTAACTTCCAATGGGTGGAGCCTAAAGTTTTTGACAGAATCAAATTATTTCTTTACATTTCAAACAAATGTTCATATTTCTGGAACAACAGGGGTTATGAAAAAAGAATAAATGTCAAACTCTTCAACACAAACTATTTTTATAGTGGTACTATTCTTTAGGTTCTAGGTCTTAAAACAAATTTTATAAGTCACAGTAAACACAGCAACTATTACATCTGTAATATTTTGTAAACAACTTACAGTATCTCAGGTTACATACATACTGTCAGTAACATTTTATTCATCTAGCCAAGAGCTTTCATATGAGGCTAAAGAGTTCTGTCTGTGTTACTTGGTTGTTGAGATATTTAGAAAAATGTGAAAATTATATCTATATAAATTAATATCGCAAAAACAACAGTTAACATTTATTTACCTACACTAGACAGAGGTCAGATATTAATGCAGTTGAGGTTGCCGTTGTGTAAGCTCTAAGGTGAAATCTTTTAAAAACCTTGTACATAAAATGGTTTTGGAATTATTGATGCAAATATGAACAAGCAATATCTGATGCCTAGAGGTGTCAGTTGGAGTTAACTGCAGATAAACCTGGAGGTGTCACTCGGATGTAATGAGTTAAGGAATCACACAGTGAAAACTCTAGCTTGGCTAGAATTTTTTTGTTTTTAACTTTTTGAGTAAGGATATGACACTCTAATAACTGATATTACTGACTAAAATTGTAATCCCTCATTGAAGTAGCTTATTTCTGCATCTGATCCTTGTACAGTTTACTGAACTGGAAGCAAGTAATACATCTGAATTCTGAATAAGCTGAACACATATATACACTCACAGCATTCTACAAAAGCTACTCTGATGCAATATCACTAAATCATGAATATACATCTGATATTCCATGTATGATTACTAAAAACAGAATCTTCCCATCCTCTGAAGTGCCTGCAAATAGTCAGTACTCTCCATGGGTCCCTGTTTGATTTCTGCTAAAAGATAGCTGCTTCTCAGAACAAAAGGTAGCTGTGAGTCTAAAAGCTAGAGCTATGCTATCTCTGATCACTGCTTTTCAGTCCTGGATCTGGCTCTGGCTGCTAAAAATCAAAGTTATGCCCAGACTGATCTGATCATGCTTGATTGCTACTTCAAAGTTCCTGTGCTATATCTACTGTATCACTGCAAAAAAAAAAAAAAAAAAAAAAAAAAAAGCTAGCTGTATCTGTAGATAGTTAGAGAAATCAAATTTCCCACTCACCAGGCAAACTTCTGGGATACACAGCAACAGAGACAGGCTTCTGAGCAGACATGTTGAAGTGTTAGGGGCTGATAGAGGAGAGTTTTTTTTTTAAATACCTGACAGGACCCCCTAGCAAACACTGGGCCCTAGGCAGCTGCCTAGGTTGCCTTGTGCTGGATCTGGCCCTTCTTTAGAGAACATTTCATTAATATGCCATAAACACCTCTCCTAAAAGTAACTGGAGAAGACTGTATTGCTTTGTCACTTACTTTCACAATACATAACACTACTTCTCTTCACTCCCTCAAAGGGGCAGACTTCCTGGTGCAGACTGCCTGGGGATGCTGTGGTCCAGTAATGGCCTCTGGTTCTTCTTTATTCTTTCACCCATTTCTCCTCAGTATAAAATTTCTACAGAAAGCCATGCAGGTATGGTTTCCTCTGCTTTTATCACCTTCTATAGAAACCTCTTTCTCTCATCTCTGCTGTGTGCTTCACCCAGACCTCTAGTCCCTCAGACTAAATGCATAGTTTCTCTACTTCCACTGATAGCCAGCAAATCTGATTACCTTCCTAGGTTGGTATAGATCTTCGTGGTTGCCACCAGTCCTGCTATCAGGGGGAAACTCAAGTTTTGGGGAGTTCCATCCCTTTATCCACAACATGAAAAAGCAGAACATGCAAAGTCCCACTTTCACTGAATCACTGAGGATCTCTGTAAAACTGCACTTATTTCTGGCTTTTCCTTGGCAATTCAGTTATGTCACCAACCTAGACCTGCAAGAAGAGTTGTTCCCTGTTAGGCCGTCTGCTGAAAATGTTGCAGTGCTTGGCTGCAGTTTGTAAAGGGGGTGGTACTTGGATAAGGAAGAGCCCTACAAAGCCCCACATCTATAGAACATTGATCAAACACAGTAGACCAGTTTTTAAAGATGTACACAGGTAAATCAGTATGCCTTCTGGGTAAAATCAATGTGCTATTAACTTACAATAGTAAAACATGTTGAACATGTATGCACTGAAGAGGTGTCATGTACAAAGGATAGGAATATTGAAATTGACTGGCCCTCCATTAAGCTTCTACATGTGCCATTACAAAATTGTAGCGATAAGAGACACAGCTGAAAACTTACAACTGTTAGCTGATATGAAGCAGTTTATTTTGAGAAACGAAATGGGAAAACTGAAAAGCATGTGGGTCAGGCCTGAGTAATATATATATGAAAATTAATAAGCAAGCAAGCAAGCTAGCTAGCCAAGAAGCAAGAAAGCCAGCCAGTCAGCCAGCTTACCAGTCCAGAAGGAAGCTAGCAATCCAACCCACCAGCCCAAAAGGAAAGCAGCCCATTAGCCTCCTAGGAAAGCAGCCAAACAACCAACTAAGGAGGTAGCCCAACAGACCAGAAGGATGCCAGGCAGTTCAGAAGGACACAATCTAGCCAGCCATACAGCAAGCCAGCCCAGAAGGAAGCATAGCAGCCAGTCAGCCAGCATGCAGCTAAGTAAGCACTATGGTGGTCCTGTTCTGTACTGCACTGTAGTAGTAAGTGGAACAACTAGTATTTCAGTGTTAACATTTTTAAAGGGTACATTTTTTATGCTGTATTCAGAGGTAAATTGCATGCATTGGGCATTGCAAATAGATGTTATAATGACTGCCTTCTTGGGTACGATATGCAAGCAAATAATTTTTATAGGTGAATGTGTGTGTATATATTTTTCTATGTTCGGAGGTACATATAGTGTGTTAAGCATATTGCTAATAGATTTTTATAGTGGCTGTTTCAAGAAAGTTTGCAAGAATTTAAGTTTTATGGGTGAAAGTGTGTGTGTGTGTGTGTGTGTGTGTGTGTGTGTGTGTGTGTGTGTGTGTGTGTGTCTGTGTGTGTGTGTCTGTGTGTGTGAGCAGGTGGGCTGCTAAAGGTGTGGGATTCTGCCTTTGCTAAGTGTTTGAACAGCATTTATTGTTAGATTGGTATACTTGTTTATGTGTTAGTTTTATTTCTTTAACACAAGTGTTTGAGCATTTCAAGATGTTTTGTTTACTTTATGTTTTCTAACTCATCTTTTCTAATAGCAAGTTGTCTGTGTATTTATGCTGCTATTGGTGTAAACTTCTACAGCTCCTATGGCTAGAACTTCTTAGTAGCACCTGTTTTACTACTGCTAATAGCTGTGGAATGTTACACTTCTAGCAGACTAAACACATCAGTTTCTCAATATTTCCTGTACAATGTGTCTTTCGGCTTTTCCCGGTTAGGGGTCGCCACAGCGGAACTCCGGTCCGCTAATGATTGGCAGTTGATTTTTACGTACCGGCTTGCCAGGCCTGACGCACAACCTTCAACAAAGGTATGCCCATTCACGTATGTCTCCACACAGAAGATGCTCTAGCTGAGAATCGAACCAGACAGCGTCTTACTGTGAGGCAACAACGATGTAGTTAGAAAATATTACACAATGCATTGGGATATTAGAATGTGAGTAATGTGTGCATAAATGATTTTCCAGTAAAGTTTATATTTTTACTATCATAGGTACATGATTTTGAATGGTTTGTAAGTGTGATTTCAGTATGCTGTACTATGTAACAGTACACTGTCATTAACTGCACCATCTCCTTCAGCATTCCCAATGTGATGTAATATGTGTGGCCACAAGCTCTACCCATGACCACACCCACAGTGGGGTGATACTTTAGCCACACCCACTGTCGCACTTTGGACCACTGAAAAGGTGGCAGCACTACCACTGCCAGAAAAGTTTCCAGAAGTAAAAGTATGCAAATTTTGCTATGGGCCACTAGCCAAGGTGTCTCAAGCCCTTCTTTACCCAGATCTTAGCAGTCATGCAGCTTTTGGCAGACATTTATCATCAAGGTTCTAGCTATTCCATACCGTTAATGGTCATTTCTGATTTTCACAGAGTCTTCACTCTTGCTCACTGGTTTATTTAAAAGTTTGTAAGACTTTCTTAAAATTAGTATTCTTTTTAAGATCACCTCTGACCAAATCTGTTCCCCCTTGGGATCTTAATTTCATGTTGAAGAAACTACTGATGCCTCCATTTGAACAAATAACCAAAACTGACCTTAAGTACTTGTCCTGGAATACTCTTTTTCTAGACATTTCCTCAGCCAGAAGGGTTTCAGTCAGAACTTCAAACCATTCTTCTAAATCTTTGTACATTATATTTTATGAAAATCATATGTATTTATGCACTAATCCTACTTTCCTGCTTAAATTAGCCAAATAAATTAACCTTAACCAGTCTAACTTGCCATTTTTGCACAATATTTTACCAGAGAGGAAAATATGTTACGTTGTCTGGATGAACACTATCAACCAAGAGTTTATCTTTCCAGAGCTAAATTTAGAAAGGATGATCAACTTTTTTTCTCTTTTGTTGTTGGCTATTCTGGCACCAATGTCAAATTACACAAAAGTTACCTCTCTTTGAGACTCAATCTGTGCAGATGGTGTATCTCCTTGCTGATTGACAGAGATAACAGTTTACTTGCCAAAATGGTGCTTGATCATTTCGGTAATTCTTTTTAATCCAGTTTAGAAGTTTACCGGAAACAACAGGTTCAAGAGGTAAAAACTGGTCATTTCTGCAGCCCCAACTAGCCTAGGCTGACAACACTATAAAACAGGAACAGAAATCACATGCAGACAGAGAAAGGTTGGTGGACAGTACTAACTATCTAAGAACAGCTGGGGGTAGGAACATACCAAACAAAAACAAATGAAAACAGGCTGTAATGACAGCACACTTTCCATGTGGTATCTGTAGATACCACTATTAATATATATAATAACCACAACAGGAATTGTCTGTGTGGAAGGTTCTTGTCCAAGGACCTGTAAGAAGAAAAGAGAAAACACAAGAAATAACAACATTATACTTGAACTTCCCCGGTGTCTTCACTTATGGCACAGTCTTTAAAAGTTCAGGTAGCTTCAACATCTGAGCTTGCCAGCTAGTATTGACCTGGTGGCAAGATCTACAGGATTCAACTCAGATGGAATATACTGCCACTGTTCATGTTTGCTTGACTTTCTTATACGTTCCACTCTGTTGGCTACATACACATAGAATCTTCTGATGGTGTTATATATGAATCCCAAAATGACCTTACCTTCTTGTAGAATTCAGTGGCATCAGTATCAATATCTATCTCAGTTTGCAAGAAGTCTACAATTTCTGTAGCTAAAGTTGCCCCACACAGCTCATGTCTAGGGATGGTGTGTGTAACCCTTGGAGCCAGCTTGGCCCTTCCTAACACAAAGCTCACTCTTAGTTGTCCAAAAGAATCACTTACCCTAAGGTAGGTAACGGCTGCAATAGCTTCCATGGATGCATCAGAGAAAATATGAATCTTCTTTTTTATACTATCAGTGAGGGAGCTAGAAGAGTAACAGCATGGAATGTGAAGCTGTTCCAAGGCTTTAAGGGATTCTTTTCACTTCTCCCATCTCGGCTGTAAGTCTGTTGGCAATGGGGCATCCCAGTCTATAACACTTTCAGAGAGCTGTCTAAGTATAAATCTTCCTTGTATGGTGACTGGTGTCACAAAGCCTAAAAGGAAATACAGGCTATTCACAATTGAAGGAACCCTATGCTTGGTGAATGGCTTTTCTGCAGTTGAGACCTGGAAGCTGAACATGTCTGAATTCACATTCCATTGTGGACCAAGGCTTCTTTGTGTGGGCCATGAGTCTCTGGCTAGGTCCATATTCTTCAAGTCCAGTGCATGGTCTTTGGGATTGAAAGCCTTCATGACCTCACTGTTGTTAGATACAATCTTGTGAAGTCTTAACTTAGCCTGTAGCAAAAACTGTTGGGTTCTTTTCAACAATTCACTTACTTCCTTGGCTGTTGGCAAGGACTTGAGGCCATCACCAAAATAAAAGTCTCTTTCTATGAATTAGCGGGTGTCAGAACCAAACTCTTTTTCACCTTCCTTAGCTGTTCTTCTTAGTCTATATGAGCTGTTCTTCTTAGTCTATATGTTGCTACTGCTGGAGCTGGACTACTGCCAAAGACATTAACCCTCATGCAGTACTCTATGATGTTGTCATTGAGATAATTGTTGTGATGCCACAGAAATTGGAGATAATTTCTTTGGTCTTCCTGAACAATGAAGCAGTGAAACATCTGCGGAATATCTCCCATAACTGCAACAGGTTCCTACCTGAACCGCACCAGCACTCCATTGAGGTTGTTGGTCAAATTAGGACCTGTAAGAAGAACATTACTTAGAGAGATATCTTTGAACTGTGCACTTGAATCTAAGACAACTCTGATCTGTCCTGGCTTTGGCAGGTGGTTGACTCCAAAGGATGGGAGATACCAGCACTCTTCACCTTTTTTTAGTGGTGAAGTGGGTTCTGCGTGATTATTGTCCAATATCTTCTGCATGAACATCGCAAAGTGCTCTCTCATGTCAGGTTTGTTTTTCAGTGTCTTCTTGAGTGAAATAAACCTAAACATAGCTTGCTCTTGGTTGTTTGGAAGAATAGCTCTTGGATTGCAGAAGGGTAGAGAAGTTGTCCAACTACTGGAACTGTCCTTAACAAGTCCATTGTCCATCAACTTAGTGAACTCCTTGTCACCAATAGAGGGAGCTACATTATCGTCACCACAGGTAGTCTGAAAGATTGTATCACTGAGGTCATTGTGAAGTATGATCTTACAACAGATGTCCTCCTTCACATTGCAGCACAGCCTTAAGCTTAGATCAGGCTCATGCCTCACGTGGTAGTGACAAGTACATCATTTTGCGTGGGAAGCACATCTGTTTTCTAACAGGTTCATCTTGCAGGAATTCACATAATGGGGTATTTGTGTCTCGTATAAGCAGATATCACTAATTACTACCCAGCTCAAATCGTATGTCTAGGCATAAGGAACATCATTAGGTCCATTGCACTGTTGCCACATTTTGTGAACTCTTGGGATGACCCTTCCCAAAAAGATTAAGATTTTGGCACTCTTGTCAAGAGGTAGAATGCAACTGGCTATGCATTTGAGATGGGATTGGTGACTTGCAGCTTCTGGAGTGGGAATCTCTTCCTTGTTGTCTGCCAGCTGATCACGTTCAGTAGTGCGGGAAGAGGAAACTGTGTTCCTATAGATACGTGCTATCATAAATCCATACACTGTTCTTCCTGAAGTCTTCATGTGACTGGCACATGTTCACAATGCATAAGAGTGAGATTCACCTTTAATGTTGAACAGGTTAAAAGAATTCTGGGCTTGCTAGAGATCATTTGCCTTGGTCATCTAAGATAGCATACATTCTTGTTACCTTTTCTGGTTGTCCTGTAGGAAAAACCTTGACAAGACATATCGTAGCACAAGATTTGCCACAAAGTCCATCTCCATATACCTGTGTACTTGGAGAACACAGGAGTAGTCTGCTGCTCAGCACTCTCTCCCCTGCCACAACTCAGTACAGTCACTAGTGGCTTGAAGCACCTGTTTGGATTAACCTGGGTGGTATGCCCTGACATGCTTGTCGCTGTTACATTCAATACACTAAACAACAGCCTTACAGTCTCTAGTTAATTGTTCAGAAGACACACAGCACCTATAGCAGATATCATGGCCTTTCAGGAATGCCTTACGTTCTTCAAAGGGTTTCTCCTTAAATGTGTGACACTTCCTTAAAGGATGCGGCTTGTTGTGAATGGGACACAGGAGGCTGGGATCAACAGATCTCTCTTCATTACTGACAGTTGATGTACTGGGTGAAATTCCATTTTTTTCTGATGAAGACGTTCCTTCTCAGATCCTTGTGGTTGTTGCTTGGGTTTCACACATTGCAGGCATTGCAGTAGAGATTCTGAAGTCTAGAAATGAGAAACTTGGGTTGTTCTTGGCTCTAGCCACCTTCCTGATAAATCCATAGAAAAGGGAGAAAGGTGGAAAACTGACCTGATGCAGTAGCTTGTACTCTGAACCCACCATAGTCCACTTCTTTTGAAGATGATAAGGCAATTTTGACACAATTGGATTCATGTCATGAATGGTATCCAAGTAGCTGAGTCCTGGGAGGTGTGGATCTAGCTTTGCTCTTTCCAGTTCAAGGAGAAGGTCGCTAAGTTCTTGAGCTTGTGAATATCTTTGCCAGAAAATGTATTTGGCAAAGTCAGTCATATCAGTCTTTTCGTCATTTATGTCAGCAGGTTGTCCTCTATATCTCTGTTGAAGCTACTTACTGGATAGTGGCGAAAACGCTGTTATTTTAATCTAATAAACCTGCGTTAAGAAAAAGGTTTTCCAACTGGTTT
This sequence comes from Protopterus annectens, assembly GCF_019279795.1. Taxonomy (NCBI): domain Eukaryota; kingdom Metazoa; phylum Chordata; order Ceratodontiformes; family Protopteridae; genus Protopterus; species Protopterus annectens. The sequence goes on from NC_056746.1 coordinate 1,154,088,988, forward strand.
TTTGGCTTCAGGACTCAAGGATACCTGTGTTTTTTCATTCATTAGCAGGTTGTCCTGGTACTTCACTGCTGGAAACAGTTGCTGGCATGTACTGCTGGACTGAGGGAGCAAATGGTGGATTCAATTGAAACAAGGGTTTTGAATATGTAGTTCTTGCAGGATGTTTTGTCAGTAAAGGCTGCTTTGAGGGAAGTATAGGAGTCATTCAAGAAAATGTTATGGTGTCTTTATGACCTTCAGGAAGCTGAGAAGTGCCCTGGCTGGATAATTCACTCATGTGAACTTTACAGTTGGAAAGTATGACATCTTCTGTCTGTTGAACTGGGGAACTGTATGCAGTGTCTATAACTGAAGATACATTTGCATTTCTAGTGCTGTGATCTAGGACAAACTGTAAAGTCCACTTTACAGGATCTTTTGAAGCTGTCAAAATGGGATGAGACACTTCTTGCTCTTCCTCCTCGGCGGCTTGCTCCAGGATACTTAATTTTGCTATGGCTGACTCTTCCTCCATTTCCTTCTGGATGACTTATAACTGGGCCTCTGCTTCTGCTTGCCTGGGAGCAGCTTCTGTGTGTGCCTGTGCAGCTTGAGCTTTAAGAGCTGCTTCCTCCTTAGTGCAGTGAGTTTGGGCCTGAATTGCCTCTGCCTCAGCTCAGGCCCTAATCAACTGACTGCTTAAGGATGATCTCTGGGAAAGGGATCTCACTGATTTGGATAATCCCTTGGATCTTCTGGAAAAAGTACAAGGGAAAGATGCAGTTTCCTGCAGCTGTGAAATTCTGACATCTAGTCTAGATGTTGCTTGTAAGAATTTGAACTGTCTCTGTTGATCAATAATGGTAAAGTTTGTTAGTTCTTGCAATGCTTCTTCCATGCGGGTATTTGACAATAAGGAAGAATATTTTTCAGCAAGTCTTTTGTAATTCCTATAAGCCTTTTTGAGTTTTGTGAGTGCATCACTGAGTTGCAGTGCATTATTGCTGGCTTCATCAGTGATGCATATGCAGTGATCAGTTTTATTCCGTATCTCTAACAAACCATCAGTCATTTCTTCCCTTTGAGCATCATAAGTTTCCATGCATTTCGCAGATGGTTTGGCCTTGCATCTGGAGATTTTGCTCTGATCATTGCATATTAGTATATTGAGCGCAATAGTGAGTGGTTCATCACTTTCCTATGGTGAGTCCTTTTCTGCCAAATTCATAGGGGTTTTGGTGAAATATAATATGTAGCAATGTTATTCAGGCTATGTGAGTTTTGGCAGCTAAACAGTTAAAAAATAGCTTGTAGAATCCTCACAGTCACTTATTTGTAAACATGCTCTGAAACTACAGGGGGAAGTTCTGGAAGCTTCCAGAATTAATGCAGGCAATGCTGCTGCTATATAATTACTTGCATGCAGACAAGTCCCTATATTGAAGTGAACTTTTATAACTTGCAAATAGAAAGGCACAAGAGCTCACAATCTTACAATATCAGGGAATATTTTTGGTTGCAGACAGATTACTAACTTCACAATATAATCTGGCACTTTAGCAAAGAATATAGCTTGATAGCAGTCACACAACAAGTGGATACACTTGGGTTAATGTTTCTCTAACTGATGATCCTTTCACAGCAGAGAAACATTTTATAGTCATAGTTTCCAGCAGAAGGCAGAGGAGCCTGCAAGGCGAGCTAGCTTGACTTCAGTGTAAGAGATCCTGTAGGTGCTTTCTGGTTCTTAACTTCAGTGAAGATTGTACAAGGGCTTGCAAGGCTGACTAGTTTTTACTATTCTGGCACCAATGTCGAATTATCATGTAAAAGTTACCTGTCTTGAGACCCAATCTATGCGGATGGCATATCTCCTTGCTGATTAACAGTGATGACAGACAGCTTACTTACCAAAACACTGACGGATCATTCCTGTGATTCTTTTTAATCCAGTTTAGAAATTTACAGGAAGCAACAGGTTCAGGAGGTAAAAACTGGTAATTTCTGCAGCCCTAACTAGCCTAGGCTGAAGACACTATAAATGTTGTTGTGTCTTTCGTCTTTTCCCGGTTAGGGGTCACCACACTCCGCTAATAATTGGCAGTTGATTTTTACTTGCTGAGTTGCCAGCCCTAATGCACAACCTTCAACGAAGGTACGCCCATTCACACGTCTCCACAGAAGACGCTCTGGCTGTGAATCGAATGGGGCAACGTCATGCTGTGAGGCGACAACGCTACTGCAGCACCACCACCACAGATCTGAAGACACTATAAATCAGGAAGAGAAATCACATGCAGACAGAGAAGGTTGGTGGACAGAAGTACAACAGTAGGGGGCAGGAACATACCAAACACAAACAAAGGAAAACCGGCTGTAATGACAGTAGATGTGCAGAGCAAGTCAGAAAGAGTCCAAGGTTACCTTGTTCAAGAGTCTTTCAGAGTTTATCACCTTCCATTAAGAGAAATATGATAAAATCCAACCAGCTGTACCAAAAACTCATTGTGCTGTAGTTATCCCCTCAGTTTTTTTTTTCAGGAATTCTTCTGCAGATGTTATTTGTGCTGCTGCGATAATCTGTGGATGTTATTTGTGTTGCTGCAACATGGGCTTCACTGTATATCATCACAAACTGCCCTAAGCTGGATGTGATCTCAAGATACAGAGCAACCTTCAGGGATTCCACTTTTTGTGGTTGTCTGTCTTGTTGCCAGCAAAGAGGAGAAGCTGGGGACTTTGTAATACTGTTGAGGTGAATGAGCTGGATTATGTGACATATGAAAGTTGTGTACTTGCCATAACATTAAATCCACATTTGTTTACTTCAACATACAGTCTGCCCATCCCCCAACCTGCTTCTTCTCAATCTCAACAGTCTTCCAACAATGCAGGTAGGTAATGCGTTGTATCCCAGGTGCCCTATATTCGTGAAGCTAACAGCATGGAGGATATCAGATTGATTCCCAAGATTCTTTCATTCTTCATTCTTCAGTGAGTGTTGTGTTACACAGGAAGAAGGTAGGTGAGAGGCCTACCATGTCTCTAGATGGAATCCAGTTCAAGTTTACACATTTGTTTACTAAATAAGCGGACTGATCTCCTGATCTCATGACCTTTTTTTACTCATAATTTGAGTGCCAGGCAGCTATGCTGAAAACAGTTGCTAACAAGTACTAAACATTATATTAAGACACAGGACAGAATACTCTAGAAAGAATAAGCACAGTAGCGTAATATGTATTGTAATAACATATAGAGACCCATTAGATACAATAAATGTACTGCAATTCAACAGTAAATAAATGAGAATATAGTGCAAAGACAAGCCAGTGAAGAAAATATAGCAAAATGTGTTTGATATCTTTGTGAAAACTTGAAACAAAAATATTAAAATGTTATGTTTAGAAGCCAAGGTATAAATTCAGATTCCGATTTTTAGTTCACAGTCACTCAGATGCTGCAATGCCACTCTTCTCTCTGTTTTGTGTTAGTCTGGTTTAGTCTTCTATATATTTTGTTTTGTCTGCCATTTCTTCTTGCATGCTTTTGTTTCATTTAGTAGTGTCTTGCATTGCAATGAAGTGATTTATGAAAGAAATTATTTGTCTAAAACCACCAAGGTATCATTTCTGTCAGATAAGGGACCTACATTTCATGGCTGAAAATATGACTGTCTCCTCCTGAATCTACCTACACTGCCTATCTTAAGTATGTTTTATGGGAAGTCAAATGACAAATATCACCACTGGTATATTTTATGGAAGACGTCTTTGCAGTGCTATCTCACCCAGAAGGATTTCTGAGCTACAACTTTATGCAGTCTTTCGTAAGGACAGACTTCTTTGAAACTCAGCCACTCTTTTATGTCAAAGTTATTGTCTGATGTTTCTATAAAACAATTCTAACATCCAGTCTTCTTTCCTAACAGGTGAATAAAGGGGAAAGGGTTCGCACACCACGCATGCTTACATACATCTCAAATATTACTCTGAAACAAGAACAAAAGCATCTGAGACAGAGAGCTCCACTGTTTGCCACCTTTATGAAAGAAAAACAGGGCCACCCAGCTTCAAATCATATCCTTATCAAGTGACTGACTACTTGTATTGCTTTATGTTATGATAAATATAACAAAGTGATTTTGTCTGGGGGGGGGTCAGAGTTCATTCCATCAGCAGATACTACAACAATATTTTTAAAATTGTTACTGCCAAGGGTAATCTGTGAGGTTGCTTCCTGAGCATCCATTGATATAGTCACCATGCATTACAAACTGGATGTCCAGTCCAGAGGAAGAACAGGATATTCTTTGGCAGTCCTGCAGAGCATGCTGTCGATAGAACATCCACCCATTTCTGGGAGCTAAGGTACACAGTTTATTGCTGTCCTGTGCACTGGTGTAATTCCTTCAACAGTGATCCCTATGAGGATCCCTATGAGGAATATAGCGCAGTTGTATCAGTGTATACTCACTGTAAAGCAGTAAATGCTTGAGTAATAGGATCATTGCTGCAGGACAACAGCAAAGAAAATACAAAATAAAATAAAAAACAACCAGCAGCAACCAACACAAAGAAATGTAATCCAAATCTCAAGCGCTTCAGCAAAGCCTTCAAGGAGTACAAAAAAAAATCCCATCCCATCTGGTATAAATAAACACATCAATAAAACAATTATTCAATTAAAACACATAAAGAAATACATTTTAAATTAGCAGCCTCCAATTACATCCAAGATTAAGACCCAGAGGATATAAAGTACTATATTTAAGTATTTAAGTATAAAAATACTTTCTTTATACAACAGTTTCTTAGTATATACTCTATCTGAACAAAAGCCAACATAGATTTTTTTTCCAAAAGAGTAACTTTCAAATCAGTCGGATCAGAATTATGAACCTCCATAAAATGTTTTACAAAAGGATTGTCCTCTTTCTGTTTCCTAATATTTCTAATGTGTTCTTGAACTCTAAGTTTAAACTTTCTCTTACTTTCCCCTATATATACAAGGCCACATGGACATTGAAGGGCATAAATAATGCCTTCTGTATTACAATTAAACCTATCACAAGGAGAAAAAGCACAACCATTTATTACTGGAAGAGTTCTAGTAACATGACTACAAATACAAAATCATTACAGGGAAAGTACCTTTTAAATGCATGGAAGTAACAAAGGTTATACTAGAACTAGGCCACTGAATGTGACTATGAACAAGAATGTCACCCAAATATTTACCCCTTCTGTATGAAATACCTACATGGGGCAAAATAACATTAACTAAGTCTTTAAATTTAAGCAAAAAATTCCAATAATATTTTACTAAATCAGTCACTATCATGCTAAAAACACTAAATGTAGTAACAAAATATACTTGTCTCAAAATTTTCTCATACTGAACATTGTAATGCAATTTATTAGATTGACAAATATCAGATATATTACTAGGGGACTTTGCAGTCACCTTATCTATCACTATCCTTACTGAATCCCTACTATAGCCCCTAGATACAAAAATATGACACATTTTCTGAACCTCATTATCAAAAGCACTATTATTATTACATAATGTCCTTAATCTCAAACATTCCCCATATGGGAGGGAAACAATAGTATGAGGTGGATGACAACTACTGACTTACAAATATTTATTGCTCTCATCATCAAATTTTCTATGTATAGAAGTTAGTAGCACATTTTCTTCACTTAATTCTAAATTAATATCCAAAAATGAAATCCGTCTCCCCATTTGTAAACCATCAAAGGCAAGTACAAATCTATTTTTCTGAATACTATCAAAGAATAAATTGTCCTCCATTTGACACCCCTTACACACAAAAATAAGGTCATCGATAAATTTATAATATCTAATGACATATTTTTAAAAAAAATATCATTATTATATAAATATTCTAACTCATATAGACCCACCTTACAATTAGCATACATGGGGGCAAAAGATGCCCCCATGGTTGTAGCTTGAATCTGTCTATATATCTGTTTATTAAAAACGAAAAAAGTATCAAACAATAATTCAATAATTCAATAACATAACTAGAACCAGGATAATCAGCCATAAAATATTGAACTGCCTTCAAGCCAAACTTATGTTGAATATTAGTACAGAGACTGACCACATCTATATTAATCAAATACATATCATCAGTTATTTCCAGACTCGACAATTTATCTAAAAAATCAGTACTGTCTCTAATATAAATAAGAAGGAAATTTCAACACAAGAGGCAACAAGATTTCATGCAATAATAGACCTATATTTGATAAAAAATACTTTTGTGCAGAGACTATGGGCCTTCCAGGAGGATTAAAATTGTCCTTATGTACTTTAGGGAGACAAAAAAATATTATTATGTGAATGGTGGCCTGCATCTGTAGTTAGTTCTGTGTGTAGCATAGACTTACTGTTAACTTTGGGTTGCTTTATTGTAGCTATTGCTTATTATTTTACAAAGTGTTTTCTATTATTTCACCTTACTGTGAAATATGTACTTTTTTAGCATCGTTTATATTTAAGGCTACTGTGGAGATGTTATCCCATTTAGTCTTCAACAAGACCATATGTTATCAAACTGCTTTTATTCTCTTTTGAGTTCCAAAAATAAAAGAGTATGGTACACAGTGCAGTCTCTTTTATAGCTGGGCTTCCTGTAATGGTCTTGTTGAATACCACTGCACTATCTTACATATATAGGACTGTCCCACTGTTGAAAACTGTCGGGCTGTGGGATTGATGGCAATGTGGTCACTGGGGTTGTCATCAATGCGGTAACCATATCCCAAACCAATTCTCAATTTCTGCAACAGTTATTCCAAATAGTGAATATACTCACCCAAATGTATTTTCTCCAGTTACAGTGAAAGTTCTGACATTCAACTTCCAATACTTAAAATAGCAGATGGGCTCTAAAGGGAGGGTGGCCTAATGGTTAAGGCGTTTGCCTTACAAACACAAGGTGCAGGGTTTGAGTCTCACAAGGGATAATTGGCTAGGCTTAAAATGTCTCGCAAGGGCAGTTAGCCTAGTACTAACCTATGAACCTATAAAGAGATTTTAACCAGTTCAGACCTATTTAATCACTTAAAGGTAGATACATTCACAAATTCCTTTTTAACACAAACAATGCCAAAGAAAGATTGTGACACTAGCAACCCACCCATCAGATAAACAATCCAGGGTGATGGATGCATTCCAACTCATTTACTGTCACAAGTTTCTTTCAGTAAATATGTCCTTCCAACTTCACCATGTCCAGTATTTTCCTTCAAACCATGCAAAAAAGAGCTTTCTTTAGACCCTATCAAGAATATAAATAACCATCAATGCTGTTTTCTGTGGTGTAACCGCCTTTCTAATATTACATGAAAATGTATGGTATGGGATTCTTTACAAAAAATCCCTGATTGTGAGTTGGGTTGTTTTGGCCCACTATGAACAAATACTTCCAGCTATGTGATGAAATCCTTGAGATGCTTTTTTGCCCTACAGTATGAACTGGACCTCATTCACACAAAAGTGTAGAATCTGAGTAACACAGATTGGTCAATTATTTAAAGGTTGCTCAATAATTCATTTATTTTAGAAAGCCTGTTTCTGAATCTCTGTTTAGTAGAAATATAAGGATGTTTTATATGGGTGTTATTTTGCATGTTTTTATTGTATATTCATACTTATTCCTGTAAACCTGGTAATCACTATGAAAGTAAATTAATAAAAAGAAGAACAATTAAAAACAAAATGCTTCAAGTTTGAAGAAATCCAAAATACAACAATGGACAATATCACTGCAAGCACATAAAAGCCAGATCCAGGGGCTTTGGCTAGATGCATCAACGTGTTTCCTTCTCTTCCTGTTATTCAAAGAATCTTAATCAAGGCACCAGGATGGTGTGAGGATAAGTTTTATTTTCCTTTAGACTGGAAGTGCTACACCTGGTTTCATTTTGATCCAGTAGTTATTTGCAAATCCTCCTCCAGCAACTTCCATTACATCCCAGGAACAATTTCTCCATAAAGATATGGAACCTTCCAGATTCCAAGACACCGGCACTTCATTCTTGGCTCCTGAACACATAGCTGTGACTAGGGCTGCAGATTTGGTCAGGAACTCAAGTTTCCACTGCCTACCTAGAAAGTTCAAGCAGGGTAAAATATTCATAGGTTCAGAGGTTCATAGGTAAGTACTAGCCAATCAATCTGCAGACCATTTCAATCCTAGCTAAAAATCATATTCATAATTTACCTCTAGCCTCAAGGAGGGCAAGACAATATAGATTGGGAGAAAATTTGAGGCTCCGCATCTAATTATCTAGGTTTACCTTGAATGCGACAAGGATGCTGTTTAGCTTGACATTTAGTGGAAGCTTGTTCCAGTGGTGAGGGATATGTTGAGATAGGAATCTATTATGCCAACATCTCTTATTTATCTGCTGATGAAGGTTAAGTTCCGTTAGCCAAATATTTGATGTACCATTACTTCTGCAAAGGATTAGGAGATCATATAGGGTTGGATCTTTCATGGCACAAAAGACAAGACATAGATCTCTGCAGAGGAGTCGGTAAGAGACTGAGAGCAGATAAAGGGCTGCCAGTCTCTCCTGATAACTAAGATTTCTGAAGCCATTGATCTTTTTTAGTTATGAATCTCTGCAGTCTCTCAAGTTGTGTGATATGTTTAAATAAGTACATGCCAAAAGGTGCTAGGGTTAAGATATTTTCAATGTCCACATTAATGAAGTCTGAGATAATGTACTCCGTACCTTCAGCTAAGTGGAAAAGCTTTACCATTTGGGTAAGATCATAACCCTTTTATGTGATCATAATGAGGTTTTGGACTAACTACTTTCTTTTGCAGAACAAGTTTTCATTGCTCTGTTGTGAAAAAGGGTGCATTTATCTGCCATTAAAGACACTGTCATGGGCAAAATATTAGCTCAGCTGAATGCCACCCAAACATCATCCTTAATTTAGGAGCTGAACTTCACAATACAGAAATGAATAATTCTTCATTTCAAGTTATAGAAGTCCTATGACCTTAGTGCCTCTTATGGAACATTTTGTTTCTAGTAAAATCACCATTGCAAAAGTATTTCAGGACTAAAATGGTTTGAGAAGCCTTCCCTTATCTGTATTTAAGGGTATATTTAAGAATCAGTCTAAAATTCCTTCTGAAAGTGGTTTCTGAGTTCACATTGACTCAAACTACATATTTTTCAGTTTCCTTTCCAGTCATGTCTAACTCTATAGAAGCTTTACTGATCTAGCAGTAGATACTGAGGACAATTATTTATTTACCTGTGACCCACAGGTCAGGTCAGGAGGACAAAACAACTGTTTAATTTGACACAGGATATGCTCCTCATTGGATCTATGATTAGGATATTCTTCCTTCCACTCTCAATGCAGTTATTTTCATTTGAAACTTCTGCATTCAATGGGGGCTCACACCTTCTGGTAACACTTGTCATGGGCTACCCTCCACTTGGATGAGTGTATTTATAGCAAGCGGCTTTTCATTGTTCATAGGTAAGTACTAGGTTAGCTGCCTTTTGAGGCATTTTAAGCCTAGACAGTTTCCTCTCAAGGGTGAGAATCAAACTCTGTGCCTTGTGTTTGTGAAGTAATTGCAGTTGGTCAAAACGATGTTGAATTACACTGTTCAAGACTGGGATGGACTGCAGAATTCTTTTGTCACTTTGCAACTATGAAATTTATATATATATATATATATATATATATATATATATATATATATATATATATATGTGTGTGTGTGTGTGTGTGTGTGTATGAGGGTGTGAGGGTGACATCTTTTTTTAATTATACTTTTGAGTTAGATTTTATAATTAAAAAAATCAACAAAATGAAAGTGTTAGTACAGCAACTTAATTTAACATATGTAAAGTGTTGGCTTGTCAGGCATTGCACTAGTTCAGCATACAAAGCCTATGAACCCACTAGTACCTTTCCCAGCATTCATTGTGAAAAAAAAATTCCTGTGTTTAATGCCTGAACCAGTTAAGCTACTAAAGTGTCCATGTGGATATCAAAACATAAATTAATGTCTGCAGATAAGCAAGCTAAGCCATTGACGTGTTAGTGTGACCATCAAATCACAAGCCAAAACCTCCATTTGCATTGTCTATATTGCTGGGAAAGGAAGTATAGGCTGAATCACTACCATAAGTGCCAAATTTTCAACCTACCACCCAAAGGTCACAAGAGAGAAGAGCTCCTGACCTTCCTTGCTAGTTGATAGATGGTGATGGTTCACAGTGCTCAGCGCTGGCAGGATGTTCCAAATTCAGCCAGAAGTATATGCAGGAGCATTATCAGAAGGTGAAGTAGAGGGTCATCTTCTCCTTCTGAAGGTATATCTGTCTCCTAGACAACCTCACTATCCCTCGACTACATAACCTAGACAGATGAAGACTAAATTCCACACCTGTCTGTGCCTAGCAGCCATTTTGAGGGAGTGCATTCTAGAATGTAAGAACTTCCAACCTCCAAGCCAAAGGACAGTTATATGCCTGTAACTGGTTTCCTTCTTGAGACAACCACTACACAGACCCTGCCCAGAGCTTGGTAGGCTCACTTGGGACACAGAGGACTTGTCGACTTAGCTCTCTGGTTCAGAAGGGATTGACAGTCCAGAATAAGGGAGGTCCACTGGGTCTTACAGCACAATCCAAAACTCTGACTCTCAGTGTTAGACAAGTATCATGGGCATGAGAGCATACACTTAGGGAGCATTGCCTGATGTAGGACTCTCTTCTTCCCATACTAACTGTGGTATGCACCATTATCTTGTCAACTGGTATACACTTGGAGCATGCTTGACACATCCATAATAACTGGTATGAGCAGGCATACTGGTCTGGACTTCAATGAAAGGGGAGTTTCCCTTCCTCTCTGTCTTCTGGGAAGAGTCAGAGGATCTGAAGGCCATTATCTCTGTGAATGATAAGGATAATGAAAGATTCTGTTTCTAAAGACTCCCTGTCAAAAGACATCTTCTGTGGAGAAATCTAAGGCCTGTGGAGTCCAATATAGGCCTGCCTGTGACACCCTTTCCTTCTCCCCAGAAATGCCTGCATGAGTGTCTATGTAAAGGAGGAGAAGGAGGATCTTGAGGCTTTCCCTCAGTGGGGCTTCTTATTAATGATGTCATATATGCAGCCTGAGAGTCTCTGGAATCTTCTGCCTCAACTTCAAAGAAGACAGATGTCATTTACAAGCCTCCAGGTGAGAGTTGTGAAATTCTAATTAGGCATCCTAGAGTGGACTCTTTACTGAACGAGATGAAGTCTAAAGCACTGGAAAGGTAACCAAAAGGGTATTTTTTCTGACCTGTTGAGGTTTAGATCCTTTAATTTTCTGCGTCTCCTTTTCAGTCTTTCCTTGTAGGTAAGGCACTGTAAAAACTTCTAATCATCCCTGACTCTGGACTTAAGGAGGAGCTGTCAAGACCTTGTTTGCTGTCTGAAGCTTTCATAGTTGGCTGTCATATGGCTTACTGTAATTCTGACTGCACTGATGCTATGGTGAGGACAGTAGGTTAGGCACACACACTGTCATAGGATGGCATGGTGGAGGCTCTTCTGTCTTCAAAGGGAGTGCCAGCAGACCATTCTGGATGCCCCATTCAGACAGTAAGGGAGCTTCTTCAACTAGCTGTCACAGAACCTACTCAGTGGCCTCCAGAACAAGAAGCAGGCCGTCACTATTGCAGATGGACCTCTGTCATCCTTGAATTCCCCATTCTTCTTCTAGAGCTGACCAACTGCTTAAAAAGAAGAAGAATCTCCTTGCAGACTAAGGAGGATTTTAAAGGATCAGAGAATCATGCCCCCTTGGCTATATTGGTTGAGTCAACCAAGTGGGTGACAAGACTGTCCAGAATGGGTGGTTCTGTAAGTATCAAGTGACAACTCATTTGGTTTTCACTGTCATCTTAGATGGTCCCATCTTAGAGCTCTTAGATCCTCCCCAAGAAAAGGTTTCATTCACAGACTAACTTGTCTCCACAGTAGTTTTGCAACAGGCCCAGACTGTACCTCTCAAGGGGACTTAGGGGGCCATAAGGCTGTCCTATTTCATAATGAGGCTAATGGTTAAGTTTACATCTCATTTTGACTCTAAAATAAATGGAAGCTTTTTGTTCTGTCTTGGAGTTTACCGACTTCATTGAACACATCTTCTCCTTCAAGTTGTGGATGATGGCTCTCTTTGTGGAGTCATGTCCTGCTAGCACAGAGCACATGGATAGTGTTCATAGTTTCACAAGATTAGTGGTCAGACTTACAACCTACTAGTTTTCAAGAAGCTTGATTGCTAGTATTGCAAGACTGTACTTGTTATACTGATCCTTATTATGAGTGATAATTTATTCCACAGTTTCAGAAATCACTGAGTACTGTAATTATCCTCATTTTTTTGTTATTTTTGCTTATTTTTAGCAGACGCTTACAAGCTCCTGTATAGGTTTGCTCATTCTACATTTTTAAGCATAGATTTTCAAATACAATCAAGTCATGCGTGGCTTTTTGCATTTAAAATAGAAGTCTTTTTAGCAGCCAGTGGGATATAGAGAATAAGGAAAGTTCCTGAAGTCTATAAAGGCAGTTGATGTTTTGCAGCGCCTAGGTTTTCTTAGTTAAGAACCTTTGTACCAGATGTGATGGACATCTTTTGGCATATGTGTCATCAGTCATGTAGTACATAAACCAGTGGGGGTGAATGTGATGTTACCGCTTTGCAGGAAAACAGTGTGAGTCTGGCAGTGGGTCATAGACAAGGACCTTACACGTTCAGCAATTAACATTATGGTAGAAATGAACATGTTGGCACATTCTGCAGTACAATTTATGAGCTACTAGGGTGTCTGACTTGGTCAAGAGTAGAGCACCAAGTTGATCGACCTGCTTGGCAGTTGGGAGAATGCAGTTCTCCCCTTGTTTCACTATGTGGCAGGGCAAGAGATAATTAATGGTGGATACATTTTCCTCCATCAAAAAGGAGATTCCTGCATATCTTCTTACCATTCCCTATGATTCCACAGCTCACAACAAACTTCAGGAAAGGGAGACAAAAGCTCATCTGTATCCTTCCTTGGTGGCCTAAATGGTATGACTTCAGATGATCAGGTCTCTGGAAGTAAAGGAAACCTTTATGGTACAAGTCAAGAAAATCACCTTGGATGAGGTAACAGCTAGCTCCACCTCTGGGCATGGCTCTTAGTGTAGACCCTTTAATCTTGCTGGATGTCCTGAATGGGGCATCAGGAGGGACTAAAGCTGCTAGATAACCTTCCACCTAACAAACATACTCTGTTAAATGGAGAAGGTGTTCCATGTGTGCAGAGCGGTACCATATGCCATGCCACTTTGTCAGCATGCAGGTGCTTCTGACTTGACTCAGGCACCAGCATGAGCTGGATCTCAGTTATTTCACAGACAAGGTACATACATCAGCTATTTCTACCTAGTATGACTTTGTGAAGAGCAGAAATATAACTAATTATTAAGTAATACAGCAGCTACTTAAAGGAAAACTCCACCCCAGAACTAAAAAAAAATTTTTTTTTTCACTTTATCTTTGTTTCCTAACATACTTTAACACCTCAAAATCACACTAAGTGCTTTATTTGTAATTTTAGCCTGTTTTCCACAACATGGCTACCAACAGGACTTGATGTATCAACGTGATCTTGTACTTCCTCAAACCTCTCTCCCATAATACTTTGTATGACTCATGCCAGACGTAAGGAAGTAACTCTGAATTCCCATGCCATTGACATATAATGGGATTTGGGAGGGTCATTGTTATTTTCTTTACCTTCTGTAATAGGACTGCTTCTTTTCTGTCTTTAATCACCCTCATTTATGTTTGGCTCCGACCTTGTTTTACACTATACTTAGTAGTTATACAACCACAGCCAGAAAAGTAACTAAATTGCAGGCCTTTGTTCAGGGTTTTCTTTTGTAGTCTGAGGAATTGATTCTGCAAGGGTCTCTCAGTTCAGTGACAGTTTTAACACCTCTGCAATAGTGTGGGAGGAGGGGAATCTCAATTCCTCTTGAACTACAAAAGAAAACACTGAACAAAGACCTGCAATTTAGTTACTTTTCTGACTGCAGCTGGATAACTTCTAAGTATACTGTAAATCAAAGTCTGAGCCAAACATAAATGTGGGTGATTAGAGACAGAAAAGAAGCAGCCCTTTTACAGAGGGCAAAGAAAATAACAGTGACCCTCCCAAATCCCATTATATGTCAATGGCATGAGTCATACAAAGTATTATGGGAAAGAGGCTTGAGGGAGTACAAGATCCATAGCCAGCGTTAGGCACTCGCAAAACCCGTGGCTATGGGATGCCACAATTACCTCCCAGAGAATCCAGAGGCGTGGGTTGTCCAACCATTACTGTAAATCGGCTCGTCTCTTTGTGGACGTCTGCACAGTTCCCTGATGTCACCATGAGAATTGAACTGTGTTTCTGTTTTTTTTTTTTTTTTTGATTCGCTGGCAAGCTGCACTTAATCAGGTCTGCTCAGTGAAACAAGGGATCTGATTGACTGCAGCAACCTGGGAACTAAGATCTTGTTTTTTTTTTTTTCTTTTTTTTAAAGTTGGAAGTGATGAAGCAAGGACCTGATTGGTCCTTGCAAAGCACTTATTGTACAAACTGACTTTAAAAAGGCACGTGTCGGTAATAAGGATCACTTCTTTTGTTTTTAAACAGAGGAGTGTTCCTTAGCAGCAGAGTGTGGAGATCGAGCCAGGTTTGGACCAGCATGAGGACAGACTACATCAGAGAATGGATCAGCGGTAGATTCAAGCCTTTGGAGCGGTTGTGGTCATTGGAGAATACACCTTTCAACTGTCCTTTTAAGGGCAATTTCTCAAACGGTCTGAAAAACTGTCCTTTAAAGGGCAATTTCAAAATGACTGCAGTGGTCTGAGGAAAGCAAGCAGAGCAGGTGAGCCTTCAGTCGTGAAGAGGGAGCAGAGTATTGGAAGCAGCCTTCTGTAGAAAGCATAAAAGGTAAGTTTTTGGGTTTAGTTTAAACTTTATTTTTTGTGGGGGGTGATTGTATTTTTTGTGCTTGTTTCTTGTGCTAAGAGGTTTGGGGGTGAGGGCTGTGGTTGTACCAGTTTTATTTTGGTTTTGTGTAGAGTTTTTGTGCTAAGAGGATGGGAGGGAGGGTTGTGGTTGTACCAGTTTTATTTTATGCTTGTGTAGTGCTCTGGTGGGAAGAGGATGGGGGGGTGACAGGCTGTGGTTTTACCAGTTTTATTTCACTTTTGTGGTGTTCTTGTGCTATGAGGATTGGGGAGGTGAGGACTAGTTTTATCAGTTTTAATTTGCTTTTGTGTAGAGAACTATTTCCATGTGCTGCCTAATGGAGAGAGAGCAAAACGCATTTGGCTGACATATTCAGTCTCAAAGGATGCACTGTTTGGCTTTGCATGCAAATTGTTTGGACATTCTAACCATCTTCTCAGGTCAGGTGGTTACAGAGTATTGAGAGAGATGTCCAAAGTTTTACACAGCCGTGACCGAGCACCAGAGCACACAGCATGCATGCTGAAGTGGAAGGAACTGGACAATAGAATAAAGAGTAGGCAGACTATGGACGATAAGAGACAAGCAATGGTGGAAAAGGAAATAACTCACTGTTGTGTTAGGTTAGAATGCATTATTGCTATTGTCCAATACTTCGCGGAACGGAACATGGGATTCCGTGGTAGAAGTGATGCCCTGGACACCTATGGCAATGGTAATTTCTAAGGCCAAGTGCAACTTTTGTCGCAGTTTGATTCTGTCATGGCTGAACATTTGCGTCATATTCAGAATAAAGAGGTAATGGATCACTATCTTGGGAAGGACATACAGAAGGAAGTTATCCAGCTGATTGCAAATGCTATTTTAAGGACCAATGTAGGGAAGGTGAAGGACGCTAGGTATTTTCTGTGATTCTTGACTGCACGCCAGACATCAGCAATCAAGAGCAAATGACTGTAGTAGTTAGGTATGTGGATATTTCAAGGACTGCAGCCACAGTTGAGGCACATTTTCTGGGATTTGTGCCTGTGAATAATACAACTGGGGCAGGACTTACAGAAGCTCTTCTTCAGACTCTTCAAAATCATCAACTGGACATTAACAACTGTCAAGGACAAGGATACAACTATGGCAGCAACATGAAGGGGAAATGAGCTGCAGTGCAGGCCCAGATAAAACAGATGCATTCAAGGGCTTTTTATGTGCCGTGTGCCTGCCATAATATGTGGGTGCGGTACTCTAACTATAGTTAGTGATGGAGCACATTCATCACTACAGGCAGTGTCATTCTTTGGATGACTGCAGAACATTTACATACTCTGTTCAGCATCAACAAGCTGATGGCAGATCTTGAAATGGCACACAAATGTCACTGTGAAGCCACTGTTGGCTACTCACTGGGAATGCAGGACAGACTCTGTCAAGGCAGTAAGATTTCAGTTGAAGGGAGTCATTGAGGCGTTACAGAAGACAGGTCAAGCAGTATGTACAAATGATGCTGCAACATAACAACAAGCAAGGGGACTATGCTCAGAACATATGTCATACCAGTTCATTGTATGTTCAATGGTTTGGTATGATGTGCTGACCGAGGTAAATCATGCAAGCAAAGTTCTGCAGAGTCCATCTGTTGATATTTCGACATGTGTCAAAGTGCTGGCAACAACTATGGACCTGCTGAAGAATTACAGAGAGACAGGATTTCAACATGCCATGGGTGAAGCCTCCAAGATAGCGGAAGAACTGGATGTTGGCACCACATTTCAAGAAAAGAGGCAGAGGAAAGTAAAGCGGTTCTTTGACTATGAAGGAAAAGATGAGACTGTACAGAATCCAGCGGTAAAACTACATATAGAGATCTTCAGTGTGCTGCTTGCCACAACAAACCAATCATTTACTGACTGGTTTGAACAGCTTTCAGTGTTTGATAAGGCCTTTGGATTTTTATCAAATATTAAAGCCTTGAGTGATGTTGCAGAAGATACATTGCACCAACACTGCAAGGCTCTGAAAGAACAACTGACTGACAGGATAAGTGGCCACTGTGACATTGATGACTCTGACCTTGGACATGAACTGAAAAGCCTTTCTCAAATGATTGATAATGAATCATCACCACTGGCTGTGTTAAATTTCCTCATTCGCAACCACTTGCAAGATATATATATATATATATATATATATATATATATATATATATATATATATATGGGTCTACTTGATATGATCAACATTTCACAATGTCGAAATCCATATGGCTGAGACCATTTGATCGACATTTGAAATGTCGAACAAACAAGCAGACAAAACCCCCCCATAACTTTAACGATGCTATATATATATATATATATATATATATATATATATATAAATACTTATGTTTCACTGCACATTTATTTGACTGCACCCGTTACTTATAGTGGCTACTGCAGAATGCATCTTTTCTAAGCTGAAACTCATAAAGACATACCTGCATTCGTGATTGAGTCAGGAGAGACTTTCAGGCTTAGCTGTGCTCTAAATTGAGTATGAAGTGGGACAAAGTGTATCACATGGCAGCCTCATTGAAAACTTTGTCCGGAAGAAAATTTGTAAGACCCCAGTAAAACTCTAGGTATGTGCTCATATTTCCTTTCCAGTTATCTTTTATAATGCTGTCAGGTAGTAAATTTCAGGTAGCACCTTAGTGTGGCTTGTATGCTGTGTATTCACTATTTTTGCTTACTCCAACAGGTAGGACCATGAGGCTGGAACTAGCAGAATGTTAGGCAAAGGCAGCTAGAAGTGGCAGGACTCATCTGGAGTGGCAGGACTCGTCAGGAGCGGCAGGACTCGTCAGGAGGCTAGGACAGTTGGGAGCGGCAGGACTCGCTTGGGAGCTAGGACAGACGAGCAGGAAGAACAGACAAGTGGCAGCAGTCAGAAGCTGAAGAGGTAAATGCACATGGAAGATGAATGATACTCTGGTCTTCATCTTTTTCTCTTTGGGTTCGAGTCTGCCTGTGTCAGACTCTGTAATCCCCATTGCTCTCTTGTACATGGGTTTGAGTTTGCCTCAGGCTCAGTAATCCCCATGGCTCTCTTGTGTGTTTCTTTGGGCTTGAGTCTGTCTGCCTCAGGCTCAGTAATCCCCATGGTTCTCGTGTGTTTCTTTGAGTGTGAGTCACCTGTCTCGGTCTCAGTAATCCCCATGGCTTTCTCTTGGGTTTATTTGGGTTTGAGTCTGCCTCAGACTCTGTAATCCCCATAGCTTTTCCTTGTATGTTTTGTGTGTCTGTAGTCTTTTCTGTGTCCCATAGCTGTATTGTGTACGTCTGTAGTTTGACTGTTCTGCTTGTCAATAATTGCCTTGAGTGATGTCAGTTTATCTAATGCTGCTTGTTTCAGTCTTGCTGTCATTGTCTTGTGCTTGGAGTGGTGTCTCAGTTCTGTTTTGTGGTAATGCTGACTTAATATTGGGTGGGTTTATGTTCAGTCTTGCAGTAGATTTGTCCTGGTCTTGTCTCTGTACTGTGGGGATGGGTGCCTCTGCCCTGTGTCTGTGTGGGTGTTAATGTTCAGACTTGCTGTAGTGCAGTCTTTATTATGTGTCGGTGTCTGTCCTCTGTTTTAGTGTGCTTCTGTCCTATGTGAGGGAGTCTGTGTGGGTGTCTTTGTGTGGGAACCTTTGTGCCTTTGTGTCTTTGTGTGGGAGTCTCTCTGTCTTTGTGTGGGAGTCTTTGTGTCTTTGTGTTTTGGGGAGTCTGTGTCTTTGTGTGAGAGTCTTTATGTTTTGGGGAGTCTGTGTCTTTGTGTGGGAGTCTTTGTGTCGGATTCAGTGTGGGTGTCTTTGTGTGGGAGTCAGTGTGGGTGTCTTTGTGTATCTCTGTGGGACTGGCTACCTTGATGCGGTTCAGAGGCTTGTCGTAATGTAACAACATTGCTACTAAATGCCAGTTAGTGTAGGTGTCTTTGTGTGGGAGTCAGTGTGGGTGTCTTTGTGTACCTCTGTGGGACTGGCTACCTTGATGCGGTACAGAGGCTTGGCATAATGTAACAACATTGCTACTAAATACCAGTCAGTGTGGGTGTCTTTGTGTACCTTTGTGGGACTGACTACCTTGATGCGGTACAGAGGCTTTTCATAATGTAACAACATTGCTACTAAATGCCAGTCATAGCCCTCAATCTCATGGCACAAAATCTGGACAAAGCCACAGATAATGGGGTTACAGCCCCAAAGATCTGGGCAAATTTTAAATATTGCTCTTATAAACTGAAAACGTTTCTAGAATAAAAGGTGTAACCATGCATGTTCTGAAGGATATTAAGTTAAAATGAAATGGCTGTCATTTAATGAATTCAGTCATCAATGATTTGCCCAAAGAAAATCCAGAAAACTACAAATTGTGAGGGACAGACTAAACACGAGTCACATCTGGATATTCTGTGAAATTCTGGGCAGTTGAGTATGCAGTCAGTGTCTGCACCTGTAAGTGGCTACCTTGCTGTGGTACAGGGGTTTGTCCATAATGTAACATTGGTAGTAAATGCCATTTGGTGTGTGTGCAGCTGAGTGACAAACTTGCTGCGGTACAGGGGTTTTATAATGTAACATTGGTACTAAATGCCAGTCATTGTGTGCACCTGTGAGTCGCTACCTTGCTGCAGTACAGGGGTTTGTCATAATGTAACATTGGTACTAAATGACAGTCAGTGTGTGCACCTATGAGTTGCTACCTTGCTGTGGTACAAGGGTTTATCATAATGTAACACTGGTATTAAATGCCAGTCAGTATGTGTACCTGTGAGTCACTACCTTGCTGTGGTACAGGGGTTTCATAATGTAACATTGGTACTAAATGCCAGTCAGTGTGTGCACCTGTGAGTCGCTACCTTGCTGTGGTACAGGGGTTTGTCATAATGTAACACTGGTACTAAATGCCAGTCAGTGTGTGTACCTGTGAGTAGCTACCTTGCCATGGTACAGGGGTTTATTGTAATGTAACATTGGTACTAAATGTCAGTATGTACCTTGGCACATCAATTCTTAATGATTTGAATGTAGTGACACTATAGTGGTTAAATGGTGCTGGATGAGCTTGACAGGGAATGTGATGGCAATGTGGTCACACTTGATATTCTCCTGAGTAGGGTCCCCAAGTTGAACCCTGCTGGGTGCCCCCAAAATGCTAGCACCAGCCCTGACAAGATCACATTGATACATCAAGCCCCACTAGTAGCCATGTTGTGGAAAACAAACTAAAATTACAAATAAAGCACTTAGAGTGTTTTTGACTTGTTAAAATAGGTCAGGAAAAAACATTTTTTTTTAGTTGTAGGGTGGTTTTCCTTTAAGGGGATTTGCAGCTATGTCCTTTGAGGATCCCTCCCCTCCATGGGACTTGAATTTCATGATTGACAGGCTTAACCACCAGTGTGTGAGCTTTACTTAATCAACAGAAATAAAGTTAGTCTCTTGTTGGGCATCACCTCTAGCTGCAAGAGTTCTGAATTTCTTGCATTTACATGCAGAGAACATTATCTTGTTTTTAACAAGGACTGGAAATTAATTAGAATCAACCCATAGTTCTTCCCAAAAGTCATTTAATTGTTGTCCTTAAACCAATCTAACCATGTCTCCGTTTACTATGCAGAGGAAGAAACTGGAGGAAGGCCCCTTCTTATCCTGGACATGCACCAACATCTGAGGTTTTAAATGAAGTGCGTGCATGAATTCCAGAAGGTGAAATTGCGGTTCAAGTTTATTGCAAAGAAGGAAGTGTTTGCACTGTATAAGCAAACAACATGCCAAGTATCAGCTGCATTATCTTTTGATATAAGACAGAAAATAACCCATTTGATAGTTCTGTAGTAAGGTAACACAACTAGAGACTGGCTGCTTCTAGAGCTTACATATAGAATTGTCTACACTGTAGACATTTTGTCATTTCACAGTGACATCAAGCATTGCTACCTGATCTATGACTCCAGGAGATGGGATTCCTTCCTTTGATACCTGAAAGTTTGAGGACTCTGAGCATCTACCTCTTGGACATTTCCTAGTTTCAGCCCCTTTGTGTGTGTGTGTGTGTGTGTGTGTGTGTGTGTGTGTGTGTGTGTGTGTGTGTGTGTGTGTGTGTGTGTGTGTGTGTGTGTGTTTGATGGGGGCTACTGTTTGGGATTCTTATCAGTCATAGATGCACTGAGAAAGCTACATACTTACAGGTAAGATATGGTCTTACTACATCAGTTGATCTGTGAGGGGATTCTCCTAGGAGGGTACAAATTACCTTCCCTCCATCCTTTTCAGCAACACACCTAGACAGTGGCTGCTGCTGTATTCTTGCACAATAAAAGAGCTCAAATCTTCAAATCTTTAATTTTTTTGCTTCTTTTTGGCAAATTATTAGGGATGTGGTCTATGAGCTACATTCTTAGTGCAGTATCTAATGTAATAACCTGTGCCACCGTAAGGTGAATATATCCCTAGAAGTGGGAGATTCAGAGGAAAAAATAGCCAAATAAATAGAGAGAGGAAGGAATGGAGAATATTTCAATCACAGACCCACCAAGTACAATTCACTCATTGAAGATTTTTGCGATCTGTTTCACTTATTTTACCAGGAAGAAATAGAATCCCATTTTCATATGGACTGTGTCACTGTGACTTAGTCATTGGATTCAGAAATGTTACTAGATGGGTAGGCTGTGCTGGAGTCAGTCCCAACTCATTCTATTTGGGCAGTACCAGTTTTTGTTCCCTGATTTAGGGAATCTTCCAGCCAGAACATCTGCACTACTGTGACCTGGACTATTGCTCTTACCATTACTAAGCGGTGAAGTTTGAATATTCAGTTCCAGGGCATAGTGGAGTTTAGGCAGCAAATCCTTAAAGCTTTTCTTTACTAGCGAGTGTTTATCCATCTGGCATTTGAGTAAACAGTATGATACTCATTTTGAAGATACCTGCCCTGTTGCCAACAGAGGTAGAATAAGATAGTATTATGTTGGTTCTACCTCCATCCCCCAAGTGGTCAGGCATTTCATGTTGCTTTGTTGTAATTTCTGGAATCCCTAGAACATTACTTGAAGGGAGGGAGTTACAGTACATGCCTCACGGGTCTACTAAGTTTAACCAAAACTCCACTGTTCTAAACTCAGCTGCATAGCTGTCGATGTATGAACCAGACAGGTCAAGTACAATGCGAGTAGAAAAATCATCTGAACACATGAACTTGCAGCTGAACTGCTAGCATGCAGTCGCAGACAGAAAAAAAGCAAAATGAGTTTGTCATTAACAGTGTCTTAACTTTTACATTCTCAGTTGATGATCCCTGCAACAAAGAGAGTGGCCATAAAAAATAAAATTAAATAAGTAAATGAAATAATATTATTACTGTTTCTTTGTGATGCTGTAATGTCAAGAGACTCTGCAAAAAATATTTTTCTTTTTGATTTTAAGCTCACGGACATTATTCCTACATGGACAACACAAATGAGAATGTACAAAAAATGTTACATTAAAAGAAACTTGAGCAGTGTCAAAATGAGCAATATAAAATGAAGCAAATAAATAAAACTCATACCGTATAACTAACCATTTTTGCTTGTTTTCACCAGTCATGGCACCTTAAATTGACTGGATAGTATCATCATTTAACAAGCATTGTTCTTCTAAACTAAACGTCTTACAGTCGTTTTTTAAAATCTTTGTATGATTCATCAATATACATTAACAATTACTATTCATAAAACTATTAAATGGCCCATCATCAGGACCAGCGAAGCACTCACTGGAGGTTTTCTGCTCTTCCGATCTGACTTTCCATCTGTCTGTCCATGCAGGGATGAGAGAGTTTTAAGGACAAATGTGCTTGTTCTGAGCTTTTTAGTCTGTAAAGGAATATGATTTTACTTAGAGTGCTCTTTTTAAAACAGTTTTAATTTGTATATTTTTTTGTTTTTCTCCTTTGAGATCATTAACTGCTTTCACAGATTTTGGTGTTGTCAGTTCACCTCCCATTTTCCTTCTGCTACAGTTCTGTTATCCTGCTTCCCTTTAGTTGTGGCTGCAGGCTTCCATACCTTCTTCCCAAGATGGGATCAGAAATCTGTATTCTGACCCACAAGTTGGTTTCAGCAGATTCTGCTGCATGGTACAGAACAATCTGGAAGGTACCAAAGGTCTGTCACTATTAAAGAAATACTTTGAACCACTGTGGTTTATTTTGCCACTCCTATTTGGATGTCACATGCTGTGATGACTGGCAAAAGTGGCAGATCTTCCCACTTAATTTATTACCATCCATCCATTTTTTCTCTATGTACAGTTATTGACAACCACCAAGATAACAGTTTCACAGTTCAGAAAAAAAACTTACCAATAAATAACTTTTGCAAAAGACACCCAAAATTCATGAGTTGAAGCCAGTAGGATCACAAGTATGAGTTTTGTCACTGCATAATCAGGCCCAGGTGTTATTTCTTTATAAATATCTAGACTAATTTTAGCATCCTCCATCATCTCTTTTTCACATCCCGTCTTTGATATCCCCAGTTACCTTTAGCTGAAACTGGTGTCTGAGGAGGCACTCTGGATCCTAAGATAAAGAGATGTAGACTATTGAGCTCTTTGTGAATTTTTAGGTATTTCTATAATAAAGCCTTTTTTAAAGTAAATTAGATGCTTGGTTTGCCTGTGAGTCAAAATGAATGGAAGCTAAAAGTAAAACGGCAGCAGCACCTTTTACAACGATCTGATTACTGACTGCTGGAGTGCCACCTTTAGTATATGTACATCTAGACGTAAATTCAGTGCCCAGTCATTTAAATCTGAAAACAGAGTAGGCCCTACAAATCAGGATGGAAGTAGTCAAGATGAGATTGGTGGAAGTAAAGCAGACCATTAATTCTGCTCTTAGTGTGACCTGTGGTACTGTTAAAGGGATGAATCGCTGAACTGAATTTTAAAGCATGGTATTAGGTTCAAATTTGAGAATGATCTGTGTCTCCATGGGAAAAGAGGAGACAATTTAATTAAGTGACTGGTGACTGGCTAATCAAATAGTAAGCAGATGGCTTCATGAGCTGGTCTATATTAATCCAGAAAACACATGGAGTCACTCAAAACATGAACTCAGAAGGTAGCAATCTATATAATCGTATTTTGACTGTTTGAATCAAATCAGGAGATAACTTAGTTTTGGATTTGCAAAAGCTACGAAAACACTGCAAGCTACTCAACAAAAGGAGTAGTTATTCTCTGGTCTTAAAAGAAGGAAAAATATTTCAGGGAGGTGGTGCATACCTAAGAGAGAGGAAAGTTATTTACTCAGTGTTTTTGTTAGTCTGACTTTGGATTTTGTAGAACAAACTTGATGCTTTCTTTCATTCCAGTCCAGCCCTGTGTGGGTAGAGATGTTCCTGATTGTTCTGGCTACAAATGCAACAAAGTATCTAACTTACAGATAGAGGACAGCATTGTTTACTTGGTTCATGTTTTGCCTTACTTATGCATAGTGGCTTTAATTCCCCAGTATAAAGACCTTACTTCAAAAAGGTGGGGATATCTTCCCTTCTCAGTCTCTGAGACACTGGTCTAAAATTTCCCCTGGAGTAGCCACCGGCAGGGTTTGAACCTTCCTCGTTCTCTTTTAATATGCCAGCATCATGCTGGTCTTTTCTAAAACTGCTGCAGGCTAACTCTGTTTCAGTTCTTCTTAGCACTAGCAACAGTGGGACAGACATTTCTCTTCTCTCCATTTCAGATAAATGCCCATTGTTAAAATATCATTTTGTGCTATTTCAGAGTATGCTTTGTTAAATATTTGCTCTGAATTCATTTCAGGTACCCACACAGCGTCTTCTCCATGTAATTTTTACATATTTTTCACCATTTCTTAGAAACCATCTCAATCTATTGGATTACAATTTCACCTTTAATAACTATGCCAGTGATGGATAATTAATTCCCTGTGAAAGATTTCTACCCAAAGTGTACTATTTGTTTTGGAACTGAACTCACTATAGAGGAGTGTATAATTTGTAAAAAGTTTAAGCCTACCAGATAAATCCTTTGGGAAGATTGCTACCCCTGGAAACTACCACATTGATAATACACCCCTAAAAACAGACCCAGTGGTCAGGGATTTAGGAACACATGTAGACAGTTACCTGGCCTTTGACCATCGAATGTCTGTGATAATAAGGAAATCATTCTATGTTGTGCAACTTATAAGTAAGAGTATGGCATTTAGGTCCAAGGATATTATTGCTCCATTGTGTTTGGCCTTCATCAGACCAATCACTGAGTACAACTTTCCCTTCAGTATATACCTGGACAGGCGTATGCAACAACTGGAGCATCCGCAGAGGTTCCGCCAAAAATAATACAGAGTATAAACAAGATGTCCTACGCAGACTGCCTTAAATCCCTATCCTTGTACTCGGTCTCCTACAGATTGCTGAGAGGTGATCCATGCCTGGCCTACAAAGCACCCTCTGATCCCATTCTGATGATACTGTAGCACATCTGCAAAACAAATAGCATTAGAATTACATGCTCTAGGGACCTAAACCTCATCTGCAACATAAATAGGACATGTTGGAGGGACAGTTTTATGTCATGCAGACTTCTCCTTCTCTGGAACAGATTCTTCACCCATGTGAAGCAGAGTTCTTAGGTTCATAGGTAGGTACTAGGCTATCTGCCCAAGGGCATTTATAAGCCTAGCCAGAGTGTGTCGGCTTTCGCTGTCCCATTGATTAATTAACTGAGCATCTGTCAAGTAGAGCCAGTGAAGTGATCCCAGGGGTGTACTTTCTGTTACCCATCCACTCGTCAAGGCTTCTCTTGAAGAGTGTTAGTGAGGGTCTCTGCCTAATGTAGTTTGGAATTTTGTTCCAAAGCATGGGGAGTCTCTGTGACAGGACTCTATCCCCCCAGCATGTTCTATTTATTGTTGTGGCGAGGTTTAGCTCACTAGACCGCGTGGCTCACAGTGACTTGGATTTCTTTAGGTGGAGCATGTCCATCAATTCTGACTTGGACATGGCTTTGTAAGTCAGGCAGAGATCACCTCTGAGTATGCGATATGCCACTGAGTACAGCCGGAGTTTTTTCAGTTGGGCTGCATAGGACATATGTTTGAGGCCAGTAATCCTCTTGGTGAGGTGCTTTTGTGGTCTTTCAAGCTGTTGGAAGTGTCTTGTGAGGTACATCCCAAATGGGGCATTGTACTCTATGATGGGTCTGATGAGTGACGAGTAGAGGGGCACTATAACCTCTTTATTTCTAGATGTGAACCCCTTAGTAATTTGATGGGCCACATAGAAGGATTTCCTAACTACTTTGGCAATATGATTGTCAAAGGAGAGATTACTATCTACCTGGGTCCCCAGATCTCTTATTACCTCTTCTGTATTAAGGGGGCTGCCGCCTATGTGGTAATTCGTGGGTGTTTTGTTTTTCCCAAACGGGATGACTATGCATTTTTTGGCATTTAGCTTGAGGCCATGACTTTGACACCAGGTGTCTGTCTCAGTAAGGCCTTTTTGGAGGATGTCCATGTCAGCCAGAGAGTCAGTTATGGCTCCCAGTTTGCAGTCATCGGCGAACTTGGTTAGCCATAGTCTTCCTGTGTTTGCATGTACTTCTGAGAAATATATGCCGAACAGTAAGGGTCCCAGAACTGAGCCTTGCGGGACACCACTTGTGACTGGTTTAGAGTCAGACCTGGAGCCCACTATTCTTACCGTGTGAGTTCTGTCTGTAAGCCAGTTGGCAGCCCATCTTGTGACGTAGGGGTTTATGTTCAGTCTGGTGAGTTTTTCTATAATACCTGAGTGAGGAATGGTGTCAAATGCCTTGGTGAGATCAAGGTAGGCTATGTGAACCACCTTTCTCTCGTCTAGGGCCTTGGTGACTTGTCTCGAAGAAGTCAACCAGGTTTAGTAGGCATGATCTGCCCTTAACAAAGCCAAACTGGGTCGGGTCAAGTGTTTGGAGGTTCCCAATGTCTTTGTTAATGAGTTCCATGATGATGCGCTCCATAGCCTTGCAGACCAGGCTAGTCAGGCTTATAGGGCGATAGTTACCAGGGTCAGTTGTGGCCCCTCCTTTGTGGAGCGGAATAATCATTGCTGTGCGCCATTCTATGGGCACGTAGCCTGTGGAGAGGCTGAGGTTGAACAGCGTGTTTAGATGGGGGGTTAGTTAATTCTGTAGTTCGTGCAAGACGCAGCCTGGGACACCATCTGGCCCCATTGATGCTGTGTTTTTGGCTTTTGAAAGGGCTGTTTTCACCTGTGCTTCTGTGATTTCTGGGACACTACACTTTTCCGGTATTGTTGTGGGCCCTTTTGAAGGTGTGAGGGAGGTGAAGTTTGTACTGAATTTATCTGCCAGTATGTTGGCAATATCAGTAGGTTCAGTATATTTTGTGCTATTTTCCACTATCTCAGAGCATATCTGTGAGTTGCCACTTAGATTCTTGACATAGCTAAAGAAGGCTTTGTGGTTATTTTTCGAATCCTTGGCTATTTTTCTTTCGAAGTTAGCCTTGGATGATTTTATGAGGGACCTTAGTTTCTTACTGATACTGATCATGGATGTCTTTCCTTCTTGGGATTTGCTTTTTTTCTGAACTAGTTTCCTCCTTTTGTTGTATAACCTGTTTATGGCAGGGGTCCACCAGACTGGTTTCCTTCTCTTAGGGGAGTGAGTCTTGGTTTTGCTAGGGATGGCATGAGCCATGCATCCTTGTAGGTGCTCATAGAGTGTAATTGTAAAGGATTCTGCATCTTGGGCAGTGTTATCCTTTAGCATGGGGGCTGTGAAAATTACCACCTCTGCCTTAAGTAAGGTGAAGTTTGCTTTAGAAAAGTTTTTCACTGTGGTTTCCTTGGTTGGGGGTGGTGGTGGGGTGTGGAACATCCAGGGTGATTAGTTTATGGTCTGATCTAACCAGTGACAGGTTGACCTCTGGTACGGAGCACCTGTCGCTCATGTTGGTGATGACCAGGTTCAATATGTTGTGGCCTCTGATAGGGGAGTTTACCAGCTGATCTAGGGCATTTGAGTTGATAAATTCCAGGAAGCGCTGAGCCTGGGAGTTTGTACTCAAGTAGTTTTCCCAGTTAATGGTAGGGTAATTGAAATCTCCCAAGATCAGGGTGTTCGGTAGGACCATCATTTTTTCCAGTGTCTCCAGAAAGGTGGAGTGGTGGTCCTGGGTCATGGAGGGTGATCTGTAGCAGGCCACAATTTGCATTGCAGATTTGCCCGATGTTAGTTGCACATGGATGATCTCAGAGGTATCATGCTGCGCCACTAACCTAAAGGTGTGAGTATCCTTGATGAATATGGATACACTCCCTCCTTTTGTGTTTTGGTCTGTGTTCTGTGGCCAAAATGTGTGGTCTTCCCTAACCCAGTTCAAGCATAACCTGAACCAGTGGCTGGAAAATTGGAAATTTACCCCTAGTATGTCATCTATGTCTCTGTTAGACAGAAGCAGCCTGTAAATACTTGACCACTTATGCCCAAGCCTACATATACCCCTTAAAATACCCCTAGGGTATCAAAACTTGTCAGATACATTTAGGAAGCATGTCTAGACTTATCAAGGCTCATTGAGGCCATTAGAATAGTAATCACCTATGAACTTACAAGCTGGAAATGGAAAGCCCTGGAGGCCTATCTTGTAAGGGAAAAAAAAGTAAAAGTAATGTCAGATTAATAACACCCTGAAGTGGAAAAGTTAGTAAAAGATGAACTCCCATACTGGAAAGATGACAGAAAGGGGAGAATAAAGCAAGCAAGAAGTCTTCTGTATCTGTAAAATCAGTCACACCAGTTATGGTTATACCTTTTAAATTATCTCAACTGCAAATGAGAGTGGATTAACTTTGCCACACCATGAGCAGAGTTGTAGATTTAGACAGCAAACACGTGACAGTTTAATCAGCAAAGTCTCATTCATTTTACCCAGAAATCAAACATCTCAGCCTGAGTATTAAACAAAAAGAGAGAGAGAGAAATATATAAAGTGCGGGGCTAGTCAGTATAGGCTGGTACTTTCCTCTCCTTTTTCACTATTATTTCTACTAAATCCTCTACTTCATGCCTTTCAGATTAGACAGAAAGCTTATCTGCATGCTTAAAACAAAGATTATAACTGAGGACCTCCTAGAAGAAAAAGAATATTGTAAATGCCAGCGGTTAATTCACCTATTCAGTACTTCTACTATGACAAGAATCAGCTGCACCACCTGCAGATATTTCTTTCTAAGAGATGCTGAAGCTGATGTAAAATATTGCATTGTATATTGTAAGTGAGGACTGGGGAGATAAGCACATATCTTCACTAAAAATATTTTGAATGTAGCAAGGCTGAACAACTTTAAACCTACGTCAGTCTTCCTTTTCTTTCTTAAATGAATGGTTTCAGGGATATGAATATACAGAAATTAGACACCTAATCCCTGGCCCCATGGAGGCCTGATTGCATAAGTCCACAGAGGACAGACAGAGTTGTACAGGCTTCACAAGACAGATACTGGGATCGTACTTCTCAGCTGTCTAGAATTTCACAGTATGACTTGATTGTTGCCTCATATTTTTAGTCTGTTCGTCATAAGATTTGTGATCTGGCAAATTATTAACGGACTGAAGTCGCTATATAATAGACATTTGAGCTTCAGACATCATGTCCTTCAGATCATGCATACTAACACAAAATCTGTTATTTAACTTTATAAGGACAACATATAAAACCTGTCCCTTATTCTGGGGGCATTTCTCCCCATTATTTTTGGCTTTGCTCAGGATTTCTGCATCAGCAGATTGGGGTGTTTGACTAAGATAATGGATCTGATAGGAAATTTAGCCAAAAAATGATTCTTTTATAAGGTAGTCTACTGCCAGATAAAGGATCCTTATGTCTTAGATAGCTACAAGGAACAATGCTTCTTGCATCCTGAGGGTTCAGTACTTTAAATACAGCCCCATATTAGCTCTTACCTGGGAGCAGTCCTTAGTCGAATGTAATAACAGGCTTTTTGGAAGGAAATGCTTAGAAAAAGCTGTCATAACTCAATAACACAGCAAATAAAATAGTGCACCATATGGCAAAATGTAATTTTGATGTCACTGATGAGGTATCAATGCCACAGCCAGCTTCAGACTTAGTTTTTCTATGTCTTTTATTTATTTTCCATTTCTTTACTGGGAAGGTCTGACTAGGTCCAGAGCTACCCATTTTCAGCAGAGGCCTGGGGAGAAAAGCTCCCAAAAAAAAATAAATAAATAACACAGTAAAAAATATACTCAAGTGATTTACACAATACTACAATAGTTAACGTCAAAAAACATCCTAAAGATAACAAAGATAAAATAAAGATAAAGATATTCCCTTAAATTCACACACTCCCTTAGCAAGAAAAATGAGGGAGAGCAATAAAATAGGTTTGAGAGCAGTCTTCTCAGTTTTTGTGTCTTTTTTTTCCTTATAAAAATGCTAGTGGGCAAAAAATGTGAATCAGTGAGCATGTTTTTAGACCTATTTTGCCTATGAAGAATGCTGTCCGGCCATATCTTGCATTGTGGGCAGCTCCTCAGACTCTTATTTCCAAGAGATTCTAGCCCTTTATCAGATTCCCTCTTGCATTTCTACTATGGATGGATCATATTGTGCTTGCAGAGTTAATTTCTCCTCTTTTCACTATCGAGTAAGTGGTACTTCCAAGTAGTAACATATACTCATATGAAAGAAATTCAAACAGTGTGTCTGTCAGTGCAAGCATTCCTAAAATGTCTTGCAGCTAGGACAGGTCATAGTCATGTGGTATCTGAATAAACAGATGGGAGCACATTCCTTTTAATTTTGCAGACTAATCTTAAAAATATGGAAGTCGGTAGTATACTGACATAAATGAAGCAAGATTCAATAACAGCTGGTGTTTTTCACAAGGACAAAGCCCATTGAGGGGATTTTCGCCAGGAGTTGGTAAATACATCATTAACCACAGTCAGGTGGTAATTATAGCAATATTTCAAAAGATATATAATGTTATTTCAAAAGACATTATTTCTTACATTTATTAACTCACTAACACCTGCTGGCAATCATTTAATGAGATGTTACATTCCTGACTGCTAGCAGACTGATCAACAATTACCTTCAGTGCACAAAGAAACTAAATGTGTGAAAAGTTTTTTCAACTGAACATGTGAAACAGCTTTTTGCCTTATGTGTTCAGTTAAAAATAATTTTCTCACATTTAGCTTCATCTCTGCACTGAATACTGCAAGCTCACTGTTACACTGAAACAAAAGAGTCTCTGCAGTCTTATTTTTATGCCCTTTGGCTTGAATAAAATAAGGCACAGTAAAAAAATTTGCTCAAGTAATTTATACAATATTACACTAGTTAAGATCAAAGGTAATCCTAAAGATAACAATGTAGCCTGTTTGGATATTCCCTTAAATTCACATATTCCCTTTGAGAGAAAAATAGCCTTCATATTTTCATCTTTCCAAATACCTGTGTGAGATGTAAGGATCCTTTATCTGGCAGTAGCCTACCTGAGGAAAGCGTCCTTTTCGGCTTAATTTTCTATCAGCTCCATTGCATTACTACAATGCATGCATCAACCTCAAACCTAGGTCAAAAGTTTCAGGGATGTGAATACTTAGAAATTAGGCAGGCTCTCCCCCATTTTCTCTCAAAGGGAATGTATGAATTGAAAGGAATATTCAAACAGGCTCCATTGTTATATTTAGGATGGTCTTTGATCAAAAAATATTTTAAATGTACGAGGGCAGAACAACCTTAAAACTAGGACAGTCCTCCTTTTCTTTCTTAGATTAAAGGTTTCAGGAATGTGAATATACAGAAATTAGACACCCAATCCCTGGCCGCATGGAGGCCTGATTACATAAGGCCACAGAGGACAGCCCAGTGTTATACAGGATTTACATGACATATACTGGGATCATACCTCTCAACTCTCCAGAATTTCACAGAATGTCCTCAACCTTGAAAAATTAAAAGGAATGTTCTCTTGTTTTTATTCAGACACACAACTAGAGCTATATGAGTGGAGCAGTAAAACAAGTAGGTGTGAATAAAGCTCCATTGATTAATGTGCCTTTTTCAGACAATGGATGCCTGCTCACATACATAAGACATCCTCTTTGCACTGAGCATCAACTCATTTTTATAAATATACATTTGTAGTGAAAGGATGCAGCTGTGTAGTTCATGGCCACTAATGTTATGGCTTTGAGTGACTGTAGCTGTTTTAATGGAGAATAGAGCACTAAGTTTGCTGTGGAACTGAGCTTCTTGGGAATTTTCATGGACTTCAGTCAATGTCTTAGCATAAGCCAGTATGAGTGGTTTAAGAAATCTGCTGAACAGATTTTTATGGTGATAATTGCAGTTTACCAACTCTTAAAAAGATGTTATTTAGCCAGTCAAGTAGCCCTTTCAGTGCTATTTTGGGACATGTCATTTAATACTCTGTTATCTAATATTAAAGGTATTATATCTTCCAGAACCCAACCAGTGTGTTAACTATGTGCCTAGAAAAAAACTAGTAAACAACAATTAGAGGTCCATGTCATCACAGGCAATACCAGGAAACCAGAAACTATCACTGCACAGTTGCTGCACAATACAAAACCACTGCATTCAAGAGTTCAGTGGTGATTTATTCATAACCAGTTGTTGAGTGCTTTGGTCCCAGCATCTCAGGACTTCATCAGAACATGCTGTAAGGTTAAAATTCACTAGTTTAAATATTACTGTTCACTGATTCATCAATCATTAAATAAACATAGTTAAACGAATGTAATTGGACAAATAGATCAGTGCGCTAAATAAAACAGAAACATTTAAAGAACCATTTAAAATACATTTAAAAATGTTATATATAAACTTTAGAAGCTTTTGAACTATAATACTTTGTAGATAGGATTAAAATGTTAAAGTAATACTCAGAATAAAATAACATTCATATAAAGTAAAATATGTATAAAAGCTTGGATAAGTTACAATGTAAGACTATGATGCGAGTGCAAACCAAGAAAACTGGTGATGGTGCCTTCATTTTTAACACTGGGTGAATTGAGATGTGTTCATTTAATCCAGGGAGTGTTATGGCATATAACTGAATTTGCTTCACTAGTTCTCTGTATTCAGTTTGGTTTTTCTCACTGGCCACCTCTAATACTCAGATTCGCTATTTCTAAAATTCCAAATTCGAAATTGGTGAAGCCATCACAGACTAGGGAATGCTTGTACAGGGCATTGTAAGTGTTTCCTTTTCTAATATCATATGTGTATTGGTATATATACACACACACACACACACACACACACTTACACACATATATAGCGCTTAACTTTAATAGACTGCTTATGTTGTACTGTGTTGTTTGAACTACTTTTTGGAATTGTTCCAATTGTTTTATGTTTCACTGAGTGGACACCTTTTATAGTCTTGTGTTTTATTTTTACAAGTTTACCTGATAACTACTTCTTCACTTCTACTTTATTGCTATTCAGTCTTTTTAATTTGTACCACCTGTCTCAAGGACTCTTCAGATGTACTTGTGTCTTGTCATAGAATCAAAGAATTATATAGAATGTACGAGGAAACTGAGCCATGTGGCTATTTATACCTTGTAAGCACCCACCCTTAGACTTTACCTCCTTTTTCAGGGAGTGATAGGTCAGTCATACCTGGGGCGAATTTATGAATCCCATCCAATTGACTAATTCCTTCACAAAAGAAGATAGTGAATCACATTGCTTGATCTGGAGACAAAGTTTGTTCCAGAGAAGAGGTAGCCATTGCATAACAAATATGTCTTTCCACTGTAATTAGTTTAATTTATTAAGCATGTTCAGATTTCTGGTTCAGTGTTCACAGGGCTGTTTCATTTGTGAAGAACTAAAAGGTTTTGGACTGACAGAGCCCTGATAACCTGGAATGCAAGGCATAGATCACCCCTAAGGAGTCTGTAGGATACAGAATACAGGGACAAGGCCAACACCTTCTTTTGATAACTCAGGTCCTTTAGTCCCATACTCTTTTTTTGTCAGGAACCTTTGAGATCTCTCTCTCTCTCTCTCTCTCTCTCTCTCTCTAACTGTTTGATATGTTTAGCAAGATATGGCCCAAAGGGGAATGGTGTTCTATGATAACCTTGATCATTACAGAATATAGAAGGGTCAAGACTTCTTTGGACCTAGAGATAATACCCTTTATGACCAGCTGTGCCAGACAGAAGGATTTCCTTATTACTGTTGCAACACGATGGTCAAAGGAGAGGGAGTCAGCTACCCATATTCCAAGGTCTGTCACATCTTCATTTTGGGGAGGGGTGTTTTCTGTACTATAAGCAGGGTCGAGGATGTGTCTGCAAGTGAAACAATATTGCATTTTTAGCATTTAGTTCTATCCCAATGTCAGTGCACCAGCTGCTAATATATGTAAGTTCACTTTCTAGCTTTTGTTTATCAGAAGAGGATTTAAGTATAACACACGGGTTACCATCACCGGCAAACATGGCTAACCAGAGTTCCTGATTTTTGATATGGAGTCAGTGAAGTATATGCAAGAAAGCAAAGGATCTAGGATGGAACCATGTGGTACCCCACTGATTACTTTTATGCTCTCTGACTCCACACCTGCCACCCTCACAGTCTGGGTTTTATCCCTCTGCCAGTTAGCTAGCTGTCTAACTACATGGGGATTGTTTTGGAGTGCATTTACCTTATTAATAATGTTGGTATGTGGTATAGTATCAAATGCTTTGGCAAGATCAAGGTATGCTGTATGGACTGTGAGATCTCTATCCATAGCTTGTGTTACTTTGTCAAAAAAGTTAACAGATTCATTAGACAAGATCTATTAATAAAGCCAAACTGCTGAGGGTCAAGTCTTATGAGATTTTTTTTATATCATAGTTTATTATGTCTTTTTTAATCTCTCCAAGTCTTTTGGGTTTCTAATACCATGATGGGAATGAACCCCATTCTTAAGTCAAAGTGTGATTAAAGTTCAAGAAATTAGTATTGTTTTAATCTAATCTTTAATGTTAGCCAGAAGTGCTTTTTGCAGCACCTGCAATGTGCCCAGTAATGACTCCTTCTGCATTTCATATGTATCGGAAACATATATAAGTATGACCATAAATTATTTTTTTATAAGACCCATTGCTCCTACTACTACTGGAACTGTCTGGGTATCTTTCTTCCACATTGCCCTCATTTCTGCCTGCAAATCCTTGTATTTTATGACTTTGTGTCTGTCTGTACGTAAGGCACTATAGTCGCTGGATGTAGCAATTTTAATGATTAATGCTACTTTTGCCTTTTTTTACAGACTACTGTATCTGGTTCTCTTGCATCTGATTTTTAAACTGTTATTTATTTATTTCCAGTTTGATAACCGGGGGAGGTCCACTGGGCCCAAAAGGCCCATAAAGCCCATTTTCAGTGGAGGCCCGGGGAGAAAAGCTCCATAATAAAAACAATTACAGAAATTAAAACAAGCAAGCATAGAATCATACATTTCTACAAATTATCCATAGAATAATGCAAAAGAACACATACATATGAAATATGTGAATAATATAATTTTTACAATCAAATTCAGAGAGCCATTTGCATGGAGAGCCATTTGCACAGAGTAGAGATGGGAGCCTGTGTACAGTATTTAAATAGTAAGCACACAGGGGAGAAAAATTCAATATACAGTTGATGTAGAGGGGGGAGCTGTAGAAATAGCAGAAAGTAGAGGTGTTTGAAGGAGAACATGTCTAGGAGACATAAGAGGGATTTAGGTAGGAAGGGTACAATTACATTTCCAGTTTTGGGAGAGGTGGGAGTAGAGTAGGGATTTAATGTGTTCAGAGTTTGTAGTGATTCTTAGCAGGGGTGGGAGAGAGTTCCATTTTTTGGCCAGTGAGTAGGAAAGGAGAAACTGGCCAGGGGGTCATTTAGGTTTGTGTACAGAAAGTAGATTTTGTTGGGCTGATCTTAGGGGTCTGAGTGGTGCGTAGAAAGGCAAGATATTAGTTAGAGCAGAGCATACAGTAGGTTTAAAGATTAGTCTGTGGGCTGTAGTAAGTTGAAGGTAGTCTAGATGATTAGGAAGCTCGAGCCACTTTAGACTGTGGAGATTGGTGCAATGGTGGGTGCAGTGAGTAGATTTAGTAGCAAATTTGGCGATTTTGTTGTAGCAGCTTTCTAATTTTGAGGAGATGGAAGCTGAGAGGTTAGTTAGAAGTGGAGCACGATACAATAGGGAAGGTAGTTGGTAGGAGGAGGCGAGGGTTTGCCTTGTAGCAATAGAGAGAAAGTGAGCATTTCTATATAGCATACCAAGTTTCTGATGTTTTTTTTTGATATTCAGTTGAACATGTGTATCAAATTTCAGATGTTCATCAATGGTAACACCAAGAAATTTGGCAGAAGGAACAACTTCTATAGAGGAGTGAGTATGGCTGGTGATCTTGAAGGATTGCTTGTGAAGAGGATGGGCTTTTGTGGGGGAGAAAAGAAAGATTTTGGATTTATTGGCATTAAGGGAGAGATGATTTTGAAGCATCCAGTTCTCTGTAGTTGTGAAGGTCAATTGGGTTTTAGTCTGGAGCTCAGGAAGGCTAAGGGCAGAGCAGACTAAAGTGGAGTCGTCAGCATATTGCACTATTTGAGCATTTGGAATTGCAGTGTGAAAATTATTGATGAATATGTTAAAGAGCATAGGTCCGAGTATAGATCCCTAGGGGACTCTGGTAGGTGTATGTAGGAAGGTTGAAGTAACAGTTTGCCATATTACAGCTTGGGATCTGTCAGAGAGATAACTTTTGAACCATGAAAGGGTATCTAAGGAGAGATTGAGGTTAGAAAGGTGATTGAGAGGATGGGTATGTGATACAGTGTCGAATGCCTTGGATAGATCAAGAAGGACAGTGGAGACAGTTTCTCCAGCATCACGGGCATGGTTAACAATGTCTACGAAAGAGAGAAGAGCAGTTGTAGTAGTATGGCCAGGACACAAGCCGTGTTGTGTAGGGGTGAGGAATTGGTTATTGAGGAGGTGGGGCATGAGCTGCAGGTGAATGCAATTTTAAAGTACTTTTGAAATTGGGGAAAGAGTGGTTATTGGTCTGAAGTTAGAGATGCTATTGTTTTTGCCTCCTTTGTGGAGGGGCAAGATGTAGGCGGCTCTCCATAATTTGGGGACGTAAGATTCCTGAATGGATCTATTGATGAGAATGCTGATGGGGATGGCGATACCATCTGCAGCGTGCTTGAGAAAGAGTGAGGGAATATTGTAGGGGGCATTGGAGCATGGCTTAAGTTTGGAAAGAAGCTCTTTAATGTAGGAAGTTGAGACTGGTTTTAGCTGAAAAATAGGGGGAGGATTAGCAGTGGGGGGTCGTGGAGTAGAGGGGGAAGTGGTACTAAGGGAAGGGGAGGGGATATAGTTGGGAAAAGTGAGTTCAGCTATAGAGTTGGTAAAGACGTAGTTAAAAAGGGCGGCAATTTCTTTGTCGGTTTTATTGTTGTTGGGACAGGGATTGGATTTAGCGCCAGGATGCATAAGCGAGTTGATGGAGTTCCAGAATTGTTTGGGATTTTTGGAGTGAGTGGACTGTAGTTTGGTATAATAAGACTTTTTATCATTAGTGATATGCTTTTAGGTTTTGTAGACAGTTATTAGGAGAAAAATGCATATACAGGAGATAAGGGAAGTTTGTAGAAGTGTAAGAGTCATGGTTAATTAGAGTAAATTAAGATTAGAGCAGGTAACAGGGTCATAGGTGAGTGTTTGGTGAGAAGGTGGAGGAGTTTAACTGAGAGTACAGGCTGGTAAGGAATAGAGAAGGGGTGGGATTACAAATTGAATGAAAGCTGGGGGGATAGAGAATTAGATTGGCTTAGGGGAAGGGGAGAAGATTCAAAGTTACAATAAAGGTAAGTGTACTGGGGTGGGTGGGAATTGGGGGTAGGGTAATGGTGCGGAGTGAGCCCGCAGAGCGAACGGAGTGGGTAGAGCCACTGAGGGGGTGAACTCTAGGAAAACAGAGGAGAGATGAAAGGTAAGGTAAGTTTGGGTGGGAATAGGTAGGAGGTAAGAGCCTTGATAGTAGTGATAGTAAGCAGGGTAGGTAAGTGATGTAGAGTACAGGTAGAAGAAAATAGTGGGGCTGTAGTTCAAGTTATGAAAATTGGGAGCCTAAGAGTGGAATATTTAGTCAGTGGGATAGATCTAGGAGAAGGGTGCCACCTAGTGGACAAATGCAGTATAGCAAACAATAGCTTCTTTAGGGAAGTAGCAGGTCTAGAAATACGAGGAGGGAAAGATTGCAATTATATACAGAGAGCACAAGAGGAGAAGGTATGGAAGTAGGTGAAGAGAAGGGCTTTGGCTGCTGGTCACCCTAGCTAGGGAGTGTACAAAAACCTGAAGTATCAAAAAAAATTGTTTAGTTGTACTGCCTGTAGTTTTAAAAACACATACTTTCTTTTCTTTGAAAGATTGATGCACAGGGAGTATATATACATACAGTTCCTTAGTTTAGGGAATGGACAGCAGTTGTTACGGTGGAATAAGGCTGTAGGTCAGCAATAGTCAGGGCAAATTCTCAACTGTAGGACAGTACAGGCAGGTTGGATAGATGGGTAAATAAATGGAGAGAGAAACAATGAGGTAAAGTAAACAGAATGTTAAACAGAATGTTACAAAACACTAATGAAGAGAACTAGAGGATGAGCATGTAAGCACTTACTTAGGCAAAGTAGTCTCTGTTCTACATGTGCAAAATAGCAAATGAGAAATAAAAAACAGACATTTTCAGTTGTGTAGGCACAAAGATAAGAAAAAAAAAGTAATACATTCAATAGCATCACAATAATCCCACAAATCCACAGCAATACCACTCTAAAGTGGATTAGAGTAATTTGCATTTAACAGTAATAAGTTAGGAACAACGAATGCTGCTGAAATGCAGGCAAAGTCAGCGTGGGTGTAGATAGGATAACACAATCACTAAACAAAACATAGCATGTTTGGTGTAAGAAGGGGGTTACAACTGTAGTAATATGTATATTAATAGTACAAATCAGAAAAGATCCTTACAAACTACAGATAGTTACATTTAAAAGCAAAGCTCCACATGAGCCACGCTACTCAGTTATGGCGTTTGCAATGTAATATAATGCATTTACACAAAAGAAAATGGATAGGGCTGGTAAACAGCCACGCTACACAATTACAGCTTTTATAAGTTAAACAAGATGCATTTACACAAACAAAATTGCAGCGGAACCTCTAACCGCGACATACGATAGTGTAACCATTCCACGTGCAGTCACGCTACTCAGTTTTGGCATTTACAGATTAAAGCATTATATTTACACAAAAAATAGCAGCAGTACCTCTAACAGCTATCTACGATAGCGAATAACCGTTCCACGTGTAGGAATGCAAAACACAGGTAGCCGTTAATTAAAAACCCAAGGCCACTTACAGTTAAAGCTAGTTACTTCCTGAGGCAGAAAATACATGCGTTCTAGCACATTATTTGTTAATAAAAAAGTTATACATAGCAAAAAAACAG
The DNA here is from genome assembly GCF_019279795.1 of Protopterus annectens. NCBI lineage: Eukaryota > Metazoa > Chordata > Ceratodontiformes > Protopteridae > Protopterus > Protopterus annectens. Next base: position 1,154,128,680 of record NC_056746.1, read on the forward strand.
TGACTGCAAGGCGCAACTTACATAAAGTGTGGACTCTGGAGCCAGGGATGTGCAGCAGTTGAGAGGTAGATCAGGAGTTAAAGATGGCATCATATAGGGCAGGTATATTTATGAGGTTGACGAGCTTGTAAGAGGGAAGGGGAGAGGAATAGGATAGGTGAGGGCAGATGGGGGCCGGAAGTAACTAGAAGTCTACAACAAAGGAGGGGGCAGGGAGGGAGCCGGTACCGATACTACGGTAAGTAGTACACACTGTCCGGCTTGAGAAAAAAGGGTGCAGTGAGGAGATAAATGAGGGACAAAGGCAGGAAACGAAAATAGGGCTAGGAGCAAAGTAACTATAAGTAAGGGGAGATGGTGAGATGAGAGGTTGTAAGATAAAGCAGGATCAGAGCTACTGAGGGAGTGAACCCTAGGAAAACAATCAGAGAAGAGATGAAAGGTAAGGTAAGTTTGGGTGGGAATAGGTAGGAGGTAAGAGCCTTGATAGTAGTGATAGTAAACAGGGTAGGTAAGTGATGTAGAGTACAGGTAGAAGGAAATAGTGGGGCTGTAGTTCAACAAGTTATGAAAATTGGGAGCCTAAGAGTGGAATATTTAGTCAGTGGGATAGATCTAGAAGAAGGGTGCCACCTAGTGGACAAACGCAGTATAGCAAACAATAGCTTCTTTAGGGAGGTAGCAGCTCTAGAAATACGAGGAAGGAAAGATTGCAATTATATACAGAGGGCACAAGAGGAGAAGGTATGGAAGTAGGTGAAGAGAAGGGCTTTGGCTGCTGGTCACCCTGGCTAGGGAGTGTACAAAAACCTGAAGTATCAAAAAAATGTTTATTGTACTGTCTGTAGTTTTAAAAACACATACTTTCTTTTCTTTGAACGACTGATGCACAGGGAGTATATAGATATGGTTCCTTAGTTTAGGGAATGGACAGCAGTTGTTGCGGTGGAATAAGGCTGTAGGTCAGCAAAAGACAGGGCAAATTCTCAACTGTAGGACAGTACAAGCAGGTTGGATAGTCCCTTTTCTTTGAATTCAGTCGCATACCGTCTGCTCAGAGGTGATCTGTGCCTGACATATAAGGCCATGTCCAACCCGGAATTAATGGACATGCTCCACCTCAAAAAATCCAAATCCACCAGAGCCACGAGAGCAAGAGACTTAAACCTCAACACGGATATAAATAGGACGTGCTGGAGGGACAGATTCATCACCCAGAGACTCCCTACACTATGGAACAGAATCCCAGTCCATGTGAGGCAGAGCCCCTCACTGACTCTGTTCAAGAGAAATCTTGACGAATGGATGGGAGATCATAGGTTTACCCCGGGAATCATCTCTGTGTCACTGCTGGACAGAGGCACAGCAAACTAATGGGTATAGTATTCTCATCCTAAGGGGTGGTGAAAGCCACACACACTCTGGCTAGGCTTATAAATGCCCTAGGGCAGATAGCCTAGTATGAACCTATGAACCTATGAACCTATGACTGATGCACAGGGAGTATATAGATATGGTTCCTTAGTTTAGGGAATGGACAGCAGTTGTTGTGGTGGAATAAGGCTGTAGGTCAGCAACAGACAGGGCAAATTCTCAACTGTAGGACAGTACAAGCAGGTTGGATAGTTTCTTTTCTTTGAAGAAACTAGTAACAAGAAACTGAAACAAGTTCAGCGGACAAACTGGTATAGAACAATACTGTAGTAGAAACAAAATACAACAATCTATCTAGTATATACTTAGGTATAATGATTCATCCACATCTAATCACTAATTTTCTGGATGATTTCTACAACCTAATAGAGAATACTATGTACATATATTTTATGATTAAAAACTATAGTAAAAACTATGGTAAGGACTATTCATGAAATCTCACCTAATATCCTAATAATATTTTAATCAACAAGGAAAGGTTTAATGCTAATGTGGTCATTGAGACCAGGATATCTTATCTTGTTTGCTAATCTTATAATAATGTTCATATATCTTCCTTCATAACAACCTCTGTTATTAAGTTATTCAAGCATGTTCTTTCCTCCAATGTAAGAGATGAAAACCTAAACTTGTTAATTTTTCTTTGAAGGACTGATGCACAGGGAGTATATAGATACAGTTCCTTAGTTTAGGGAATGGACGGCCATGGTGGTGCAGTGGTTAGCACTGCCGCCTCACAGCAAGAGGCTCTCCAATTTGATTCTCAGCTGGGGTACCTTCTGTGCGGAGTCTGCATGTCCTCCCTGTGGTCGCATGGGTTTCTTCCGGGTACTCCGGTTTCCTCCCACATCCCAAAGACATGCAGTAGGTGGATTGGACACTCTAAATTGGCCCTAGGTGTGAGTCTGTGTGTGTGTGTGCCTTTTGTGGAAGGTTGGGCGCTGGGCTGGCAACTTGACACCGTAAAACTCCACTGCCAATCATGAGTGGACAGATGATCCACTGTTGCGACCCCTAACCGGAAAAAAGCCGAAAGAAGAAGAAGAAGAAGAAGTTTAGGGAATGGACAGCAGTTGTTGTGGTGGAATAAGGCTGTAGGTCAGCAACAGACAGGGCAAAGTCTGAACTGTAGGACAGTACAAGCAGGTTGGATAGTTTCTTTTCTTTGAAGGACTGATGCACAGGGAGTATATAGATATGGTTCCTTAGTTTAGGGAATGGACAGCAGTTGTTGCGGTGGAATAAGGCTGTAGGTCAGCAACAGACAGGGCAAATTCTGAACTGTAGGACAGTACAAGCAGGTTGGATAGATAAGGTGTGGACTCCGCAGCCAGGGACGTGCAGCAGCTGAGAGGTAGATCAGGAGTTGGTAATAGATGATCCCATGTGATATAAACTTCATCATTTTCTATGATGCCTTGTGCCTCATGTTTCTAGTGTTTTAACCTACTTCAGTATTATAAGGTTTGCACATTCCCCAGTGCAACAGTCTTGCCACATTATTATGTCTTTCAGTATACAGTCCTTCTGCCATTAGTATGTCACAACCAGGAACAAGATGTGCGACTGTTTCCAATTTTGTTTTACAAAACCTACATTTGTCTGTTTCTCCCACATGTTCAGTTCTAATAAGCTTTTTTCTGTTATTGTGTTGTTTAATTATGTATGTGGACCACTGGGCTGGTTTGCTCTTTCCTTTCTTTTTTTTTAGTTTTGGTAAGGACTGACAGATTTATACAGTTTTCTAGGTGATCGTAGAATTTATTTGCATAACTACTAGCCATGACTATATTTTAAAAAGTACTGTTATATTTGAAACTAGAGAATTTCTCATAGAATTGTAGGAAATTTGTACATTTGAAGTCTTTGAATATTGTGATATTTGTCTCAGCTGGTTCAGGGATTTTGAAAACGAAGGTTACTAATTTGTGATCGGACTTGACTGGGGAAGGGTATACCTGCGAGATAGTGCATTAGCTGCCACATTTATACTTGATGTAAATGAATTTCCTGTTTAGATCAATGTATCCCATGATGATGCAGCACAGTTCAGAGTTCACAATGTCTTGGTGTTCCATTTCAGCTTGTGCAGCTTTGAATGACTAGTGGCATCAGCTGTACTTCCTTAGATAAGAACTAAAACAGTATGCTTAATAAAATGCGTTAAAATATAAAAGAAGACATAATGAGAGTGAAACACTGGCTGGGGAGCCATTTCTTCTTTGTGGGGGTCTGGAGAGTGGGGTGTTACTTAATCTGAAGTAATCTTTCTGGGCTGAGAGAAAAGGTTTGATATCTTCAGGTAAAGGAAGCCACTTCTTCTACTGAAGCACAACAGAAGCCATATCATTGCTTCAGCTGTTGCCAAGAATAAAGAGAATTTGGACTGCAGTGGACTGCAGGAAAGTGAGAGTCCTGGAATAGTGGTCCAGCCTTCCAGCTGTACCTCTCTACAGTTGCTTTGACACAATGGGATTACTATGGAAGAGCTGCTACGATAAACTTAGGAAGGTTTTGGCAACCTTTATAGGGGACAGCTGCATGGGCAAGAGAAGAGAAGAGAAGAGAAGAGAAGAGAAGAGAACAACATTTGGTTTGGGACTCCTTTATTGGAGGTAGAACAAAGGAAGAAGTAGACAGAGTGGCCGGGTATCCTTCTGGGACTATGTCTGGAAAGAATATGTAGCAGAATCTTAGAATTATTAGAATATCTGCACAGGGAAAGGATGTGGCTGTTATTGTCCTTCTGAAACAAATTATTTTGCTGAAAAAGGGTTTAGTACAGTACAAGAAGATTTTTTTAAAACTCGAGCATAGCATTAGCTAGGGTAGTGCACAGTGACTTTCTCCTGTTGCCTGTGGTTTGAGTCATGCTAGGCTACTTTACACTATATAGCTCAGTATATAGTTGAATAACTACTACATAACTCAGGGCATTGTTTTTTTATGGAGACTGAAATTCCATTTTTTTGCATTTTCTGCTACTACTGCCTGCAGAACCTCCCTCAGCCAATCACCCCATTTGTTTCCTTCACAGCTTAGGACATCCAGGTAGCCACAGGGGTGGCTTGATTTTTTTCTGTTTTCTCCCCAGCTCTAACAATATGTATTCTTAGTGAGGTACTGGGGAGGAGATGTGCAATGTGCTGACAGTGGAGGACATCACCTCATTCCTGCAAGTTGTGCCCCTTCCCTCACAGCATGAAATGTGGTCTCTCCAGTCTCTGCCCTCCAAGTACTGACAAGAGTCACAAAACCAGCACTCAACCCCCTGGGAGGGGTGCGGGCCATTCTCTTTCACTCCTCCCCCTCCCTGCCTGGATACTTTACTGACAGAGTTGATAATCAAGATTATTTAATCTTGTTTAAAAGTGTGAAATAGTTTAAAAGTGTGGAACCACAGTGTGTGGCTTTAAATTGCCATATTTAAAACCTGAATTCCATCAGTTAGATATGTAAGGCATGCCTGGAACCCAAGGTACAGGTGTCAAAAGAAGGGGACATGTCTGTAATAGAAGCAGGGATTATCTGTTTATGGTTTATATACTGTATAACCTTTCTATTGCACAACTACCATGTTGTTGTGTCTTTCGGCTTTTCCCGGTTAGGGATTGCCACAGCGGAACTCCGGTCCGCTAATGATTGGTAGTTGATTTTTACGTGCCGAGTTACCAGCCCTGACGCACAACCTTCAACGAAGGTATGCCCATTCACACATGTCTCCATGCAGAAGACGCTCTAGCTGAGAATCGAACTGGACAGCATCTTACTGTGAGGCGACAACGCTACCGCAGCACCACCACTGCGGGACATACGACTACCATGTTGTACATTTAAATAATTGTTTGAAAACATGTTCCGCTGACTGATACTCCTCATGTATTATGTTTTGGAAGTGGCCAGGACAGGTCCTGAAGGAAGGCATTGCAACTGACATTCTTATCTGTTGGGCCATACATAAAAAAAATAAATAAATAAAATGTCACTTTATCCTCAAAGGAAGCTAGAAAAGATTTAATGCTATATTTTGTAAAGAATAGCTTGATTAATGCTGTACAGTCCTCAGACAGTTTACAGTCACTCAGTAGAGTCCTAGAAAACAGTTAAGTACTGAAAGGCACACTAAAACATCTATAAACATGGTAATAGTGTGATATGCTGCATAGATATGTGATTGCCTGCATTTAATGCATTCTTATTCATGGTCTGTGTATGTTAAAAGTTATACCTGCGGGGTACAATACACTGTCACCACTGATGGAACATTTAACATACTTTGTTAGGAAGGGAGAACTCTTCTGGGCACTTCAAAGGAGAGAAAAACCTAAGGTAAGTACACAAGTCTAAAGAAAAGAGACAGAATGTGGGTCGGAGGTGACATGAGATGTGAGAGAAAGTGAGCTGTGTCCACAGAACAGAAGGAGAAGGTATCCAAACAACATAATAAAAATGCTCTTAACAGAATGGCTGGAATCATTCCAGTCACTGAAAATAATAGATACAAAGCTGGTAACACCTCTGACCACTCTCTGTAGATAAACATTGGTAAAGAAAGTGACACCTGATGATAGGTGGAAGCGTAAAGTGAAGCCTCAAAAAGGAAGCAAGGAAGAGTTAGAAAATTACTAATTAGCATGTCTGACCTTTGTGATTTTGAAAAGGAATGGAAATAAATAATTACTGAGAACCTAGAGACCACTTGTTTTTAAGACAACAGTGACAAGGATTCAAAGCAAGAAGGCATCATCATAAAAATGTAATAATTTTCTTTGGTTCACCAAAGCAGTAAACATGAGAGTGACAGCAGGCACAGTCTGCCTAGACTTTGGTAAGAAGTTTGCCACTGCTTCTTACAAAATACGGATATGCAGCTTAGCTAACCTTCAAATAGTAGCCAGAGAGGGGCCCTGAGCTGAAAACTGGCTGAAATTCTCACTAAAGTCCTGTTGTATTCATGCATGGAATCAGTGCTCTTTAGTCATGCAAGTAATACTACAACATAAAGATGTACAGCAATGCTGCTACAGACGGCAGCAATGAGAACATGGAAAGGAAAGCTACATGAATGGCAACTTAGAGTCATTTGAAAGAAGTACAAGATGATGATAAACTAAGGAAAGTGAGAGACTGACAGAAACAGAAACAGAAGGGGACCCCCGTGTTATCATATCAGAAGAAGCTAAAGGTGTGCAGTGTCTGTGAGATTGCACTGAAGAAAACTGACTGGCATCTGGGATACACAGGAAGTGGCGTTACCTGATGAAGGACGGTACTCTTCCTCTGCACAGATATCTTTTAAAGCAATGACTGGTGTACACTGTACAGTTTGAGGGACCTCATCTGTGCAATAGCACTGACTGTATGGAAGCAGTAGAAAGATGTGCAACAGAAATAGTGTTGGCTCTTCACCAGAATGTATCTCCACCAAGACTAAATAAAATGATTACATAATAATCTATCACAAAGGAAGAGGAATTATTATATAAACTTTCAGTTACATTAGATGGTATAACAAAATCCAAGTGCATCTATACAAGAACAAGGGACACTATACAAGATAAATGGACTGTGGCACAGAGGTGATGTGAGAAAGTACTGTTTCACAGATTTTGTGGAAGTATGACATAGCCTTACTGATGAAGGTATGAAATTAAAAGCCACGGTGGTATTTAAGGGTATATTTGTATAACCAACACACACACACATATATATATATCTATAGGTACTGAGACTGAGCACTGCGTGGAATGGCAAGTGTCCTGACACCCAGTAGGTTGGCACCATTTGGTCTACAGGTATGTGAGAGACTGACAACTGGGGACTGTGTGATCTCAGAGTTAGTATATATAATTAGCAGGAATGAGAGGGGACACTTGCCATTGTTTTAATCTGTTCTAGAGTAATCCCTGGAGCATGCACAGAAAGTGTTTATAATGCTGAGTTCGACATTATGATTTCAATCTACTGGGTGCCGGTGCACTTGCCACTCGATTTAGTGCCCTACACCCATATATATATATATGTATATATATATATATATATATATATATATATATATATATATATATATATATATGGGTTCACTTCACAATGCCAAATTTCTGAAACATCGAATTTCATATGGCCAAGACCATATGATTGAAGTTTCAGAATCTCGACATTGTGAACAGAGATCTACATACAGAGTGGAACGGGAGATTTCCCTTTTCCTTGCTGTAGTGTGATCTCGGAGTTGGTATATTTAAGTAGCGGGGGTGTGGGGAGTACATGGGGGCTTGCCCCCTTGCAATAATGGTGAGAAAGTTTTTTTTTTTTTTTTTTTTTGTGGATTTATTTTACAATGTCGAGGTTCCGAAACTTCGATCGTATGGTCTCAGCCATATGAAATTCGATGTTTTGGAAATTCGGCATTGTGAAGTGAATCTATATATATATATATATATATATATATATATATATATATATATATATATATATATATATATATTCTAATGGAATGCAGGAAGAAATAGGATACTGGATAGCAAGACTTTTTGGGTCTTTCCACTCTTCTCCCACTTTATGATAATCAGTTCTTGTTCTCCTGCATCTAATTCACCCATTCATTCCCCTTCAACTACTAGGAGCAAGGGTCAGGTTGGCCAGAAAGAAAGCATCATACTGCAGATGGACAGACTGAACCCTCTACTCAGTAGATTGGAGATACTGATCTAATAGGAAGTGTCCCCATCTCCATTGTGATATACCAGTCTGGGGGCCCCACTTTCAGGGAACATGCAGACCAATAGTACTAGGCCACACCCCACCTCTACATTAGCATATCATTTTATACTGTGCCCTCACCTCTTCCTGATCAGGAATGCACTCTGTTGTGTTTTCTGGTATATATCTTACAACATGGCAGTTGCACTCTTCCCTGGCATCTCATCCCCATCCTACCCCAGAGGGAGGTGAGTCGACGTAGCCCCTTTATTCCTGTCCTTCCCCTCACTGGTCTCTCCAGTGCCAGAAATAATAATTGAATCCTGATTGCCAGGGTTGGAGGCAGGGTAGCTACCTTTTTTGCCAGGAGTAGAAAACTGGATACCAAGATTTGGCATCTTATCCATTAGATCAGTTAATAAGCAAACTAGGAGGGCCAAGTTTACTTTATCTGTTGACAAATACTTTGTTTAAGTTGTCTGTTGTAGTAAGAGTGTACCTCATCAATCTGTTGTCTGTGGCATGACCTCATTCTCTTACCTTTGAGTTAATATATTTTCATTAATTGCAAGTATGTATTACTGAGGGTGATTACTTAAGCAATAACCAACGACGTGGTGTGGTATATTGAAGATTTACCCACTGTTGGCGTGATTTAATCATGACGGCTAAGCCCGAGTGATTAAATAAAGCCAACCATGGGTAAATTTCAATATACCACAACCACGGAGTCAGTTATTGGTATTATACAATGACATTATTTAAGAAAAAAAAATACCCCAAAGATTTAGTGCATGATAAACTCAGAACTGTCATTGATTCTGTCTCACTATTTGAGAAACAATTGGTGAGACAGAAACTGAACAAGTTAGAACATGACAGAAACAATTTTAAGGTAGGCCACATTTTTGTATGGCCGAGAACGACTGTGGATAAGCGTGAACAGAACAACATGACCTTAAATAGAGAGCAGCCGAGAATGAATGTAGAAGGCGCACATACTTTGAGCGAGGAACGTAAAGCATACAGTGAAGCTTTAGGGGCCAGACCTAAAACTAAAACACAAGTAGAAACAGAACAGTATACAACTCCCATTATAGGATTGAATGGCAGTAATGTGCATTCCAAACAAACAGACAATGACAATGATAAAGTTTTAGATAAGCCTGAAACTGCATCAAGTACACAGCAAGTAACGGGAACACCCAATAACCGTTTTTTAACGGATCCAATAGCGCTCCCCATATTACCCATCAAGTTAACATCAGGGCAATACGGGAAGGAGCGAGGGAGATCACAGAGCAGAGGGCAAGTGAAAAGGAAAGGAGTGCAAGACCGGTCGGGGAGCAGGAATGTGAAGCACCAGTGGCCTCACCAGTGAAAGTTGATACACTGGTATGAAACATTTCCTCTAGAGCACTAACAGACTATCAAATGGAATTATTAGGGAAAGGCCTCTCATTCATCCCTACTCAGAGGACTGAGGTAACCAATAATATTTTGGACATTAAGAAGTTTGCGAGAAATGTTGAGTTTTATTTTTTGGTAATGAAACTGAACGTGATATGTCTGTGTTAAAGAAACCAAGTATATTTATTCCACCGAATCATCCAGTAGTAGAAGTTTTTAATAGTTTGTGTGAGAAAGATTTGTATGACAGATTATACATAGGTAAAAGGAGGACTAGAAGCAACAATTTGTCTAAAAATGAATGTATTGCTATGCAAACGTTGAAAAATGATGAGTCCATAGTGATAAAGGCAGCTGACAAGGGAGGCACTACAGTCATAATGGACAAGTCATTTTATAATTCCCAAATGATGTCTTTGTTACAAAATCCTGATGTATACAAGCCTATCAGTACTACTGATGTTGAAATTATAAAACAAAGGTTTAATACACTATTATATGACTGTTTACTTGAACAATGGATCACTAAAGAGCAATATGATTATTTTTTGGTACCAAACCCACTGATCCCCTTGATACAAGGTATCCCCAAAATTCATAAAAATCCTACACACACACCCCTGAGACCTATTGTCTCGGGGAGGGGATGGTTAACTGAACCCATATCAATATACATAGAAAAAATATTGAGGCCCATAGTAAATAAGAATGAGGTGATTTTGACAGACACTAAACAGTTTTTAACCGAGTTGTTTAAATGTACGGAAGCAAAGTCTGACTTAAATGAAACAAGAATGATGGTCACATTGGATGTCAACTCCATTCCAAATGATTTAGGTATAGAAATGTTATGAGAATACTTAACACAAGAAGGGACATATACAGCTACTAGAGTGGAACTTATATGTTTATTAATGGAACAGGTATTGGTTAATAACATAATGATATCTGACCACAAAATTTATAGTCAAAAAGAAGGTGTGGCCGTGGGTACATCTACCGCGAATAGTTACGCGACTATAGTTATGGCCAATTGGGAAAGGAAATATGGAGTAAATGGAAAATGGCAACAAATTAGGTTTTACAAATGCTTTATAGATGACCTCTTCCTGTTATGGCAGGGTACTGAGTTCGAGTTAATCAATTTTCACAGGAGTTTAAATGAAAGTACAACTTTTTTAAAATTGGAGATGAAGTATTCAAATAATACTATTAGCTTTCTTGATGTGATAGTAAGCAGAGATCTAGAAGGGAGATTTCTGACCCAAGTACATAGAAAGAAATGTCATAAGAACACATATGTACACAGAGGGAGCATGCATCCTCAACACATTTTTAAAAATGTAATGAAAGGACAAGCACTAAGAATATCCAGATTAACAGTTAAAGATGCCACATTTGAACATGAAGTTGTAGACCTAGGTTCATAGGTTCGTACTAGGCTATCTGCCCTAGGGCATTTATAAGCCTAGCCAGAGTGTGTGTGGCTTTCACCACCCCTGATAATACTACGCCCTTTTAGGGTTTAGTTTACTGTGCCTCTGTCTAGTAGTGACACAGAGATGACCCCCGGGGTAAACCTACAATCTCCCATTCACTCGTCAACATTTCTCTTGAATAGAGTTAGTGAGGGGCTCTGCCTAACATGGATTGGGATTCTGTTCCAGAGTGTAGGGAGCCTCTGGGTTATGAATCTCTCCCTCCAGCATGTCCTATTTATTTCTGTGTTGAGGTTTAAGTCTCTTGCTCTCATGGCTCTGATGGATTTGGATTTTTTGAGGTGGAGCATGTCCATTAATTCCGGATTGGACATGGCCTTGTACGTCAGGCACAGATCACCTCTGAGTAGGCGGTATGCGACTGAATAGAGCTGGAGTTTTTTCAATCGGGCAGCATATGACATATGTTTAAGACCCTTTATCCTCTTGGTGAGGAACTTTTGTGGTCTTTCCAACTGCTGCAGGTGTCGGGTAAGATAGATCCCAAATGGGGCATTGTACTCAATCATTGGCCTGATAAGAGAAGAGTACAGGGGCACAATGACCTCTCTTGATCTAGATGTGAAACCCTTCATGATAAGGTGTGCAGTATAGAAGGTCTTCCTAACCACATTGGCAATGTGGATGTCAAATGAGAGGTTACTGTCAACCTGGGTCCCTAGGTCCCTGATTACCTCTTCCGTACTTAATGGATTACCACCTATGTGGTAATTTGTGGGTACCTTGTTTTTCCCAAAGGGTATGACTATACATTTTTTGGCATTCAGCTTAAGGCCATGGCTCTGTCACCAATTATCCATTTCTATGAGGCCTTTCTGAAGGATGTTTGTGTCCGCTGGAGTATCAATTATGGCGCCCAGTTTGCAGTCATCTGCGAACTTTGTCAGCCACAATCCTCCTATGTTTGCCTGTACCTCGGAAAAATAAATGCCAAACAAGAGGGGTCCCAGGACTGAGCCCTGTGGGACACCGCTTGTGACTGGCTTAGAGTCTGACATAGCTCCAGCAACTCTGACCCTGTGGGTTCTGTCCTTGAGCCAGTTTGCAACCCATCTTGTGACATATGGGTTTACATTTAAGCTGGTGAGTCTGTCTATGATGCCCGAGTGGGGTATTGTGTCAAAGGCTTTTGCAAGGTCAAGGTAGGCTGTGTGAACTGCCTTACCCTCATCAATGGCCTTAGTGACTGTTTCAAAAAAGTCGACCAAGTTCAAAAGGCAGGATCTGCCCTTGACAAAGCTAAATTGGGTAGGATCCAATGTCTGTAGGTCCCCAGTGTCTTTGTTTATGAGTTCCATAATGATCCTCTCCATAGCTTTGCAGACCAGGCTCGTCAAGCTTATGGGGCGGTAATTTCCAGGGTCCGTAGAAGCACCGCCTTTGTGAAGTGGGACCACTGTTGCCGTACGCCAGTCTTTGGGTACATATCCTGTAGTAAGGCTAAGATTAAACAGCAGCCTTATGTGTGGGTTTAGTTCCTCTTGGAGTTCATGTAGCACACAGCCCGGGACACCGTCCGGTCCCATTGATGCTGTGTTTTTAGCTTTAGAGAGGGCGGCTCTCACCTGGGCATCTGAGATGTTAGGGAGGCTACACTCTGCTGGGATAGTTATTTCTCCTTTTGGGGGGGGGAGAATTTGCACTGAACCTGTCTGCCAGAATGTTGGCAATGTCAGTGGGTTCAGTGTATTTTGTGTCATTTTGGGCTAACTCTGAGCATATCTGGGAGTTTCCACCCAGGTTTCTAACATAGCTAAAGAAGGCCTTGTGATTGTCTTTTGTGTCTTTTGCGATTTTTCTCTCAAAGTTGGCCTTGGATGATTTTATGAGTGATCGTAGTTTTTTGCTAGTACTGATCAGAGATGCCTTCCCTTTTAGGGATTTTGCTCTGTCATGTAGTAGCTTCCTCCTCCTATTGCAAAGTTTGTTTATGGCTGGGGTCCACCAGACCAGGCGCCTGCCTTTGGGGGAATGGGTCTTGGTTTTATTTGGGATTGCATGATCCATGCATTCTTGAAGGTGCCCGTAGAAGGCATTTGCAAAGGATTCAGCAGTGTGGGTTGTGGTTTCCACTGGCCCAGGGGCCTTGAAGGATACCACTTCAGTCTTTAGAAGTGTGAAGTTGGCTTTTGAGAAGTTCTTCACTGTGGTCTTTTGTGCAGGGGATGGGGGCGGGATGTGGATTTCCAGTGAGATTAATTTATGGTCTGATCTTACCAAAGAGGGATAAACTTCCGGTGTGGAGCATTTTGTCCCCATGTTTGTGATGATCAGGTCTAGTATATTGTCTCCTCTTGTGGGAATGGTGACTAGTTGTTCCATTGCATTTGAGTTTATGAATTCTAGGAATCTTTGGGCTAGGGTGTTGGGGCTAGAGTAATGTTCCCAGTCTATGTTTGGGTAGTTGAAGTCTCCCAATATGATGGTATTTGGAGAGACATTCATACTCTCCAGTGTCTTCAGGAAGGCTGTGTGGGGTTCCTGAGTTTGAGAGGGTGGTCTGTAGCATGCTACAAACTGTAAGGCAGTTTTGCCTATGGTTAGTTGCACCTGGATGGTCTCCGATGCTTCGTGCATTGCCACTAACCTGGAGGTGTGGGTATCTTTGATGAATATGGATACTCCCCCTCCTTTTGTGGTTCGGTCCAAGTTTTGGGGCGGAAAGCATGATATGAGGTAAAACCTGATAGTGCTGGGGTGCTCTCAGGAGCCTTGAACCAGGTTTCAGTCACTGCACAGACATCAATGTTCTCCATACTGAGGAGGGCTTGAGGGCTGCATCTTGAGGTTTAGACTTCTGGCATTGAGCAGCATTACCCTTAGTTTTTTCCACTTGTGTTTTCTAGGGAGGTAGGTTTGTCATTTGAGCCTTGGCTAAAAAAGGCACTATGGGGTGGCAAGAGCCTTGGCCAATATCCGGAAGCCCAGGGGTGACAGGTGCAAGCCATCCCTTGCGAAGCAGCGTGGCTTGTCAAGCATGTCATCCCAAGCAGACAGACATTGGATCCCCTTAGAATGACACCAGTAATTAAGCCAATTGTTAAAACTGATCATTTTGTCTTTGTACTGTGGCATCATTCTTGGTGAGGGTAAGATGCTGCTCAGGGTCAGGGTTATACCGGCCTGGGCTACATAATCAGAGAGCTCCTCTATGTCTCTTTTCATGTAGTCCAGGAAGGTACATCTCAGGTCGTTCACACCGGCATGTACAATGACTGAGTCATATTTGTACTTGCTGTGGAGTGACCTGAGTGCTTGTGTTATGTGGCGGATTCTAGCTCCCGACAGGCAGCTTACTGTGACCTTTTCCTTGTTCAGTCTGGTGAGCGGGACGTCAGTGTGTCTGACTATGGAGTCACCTATTACAAGTATGTCTGGCATGTTGTTTGGCCTTAAGGGCTGTGACTGTTTAGCACACTGACTTTGTGAACTATGTGTTGCATGTGCTATGTCTTGAGGTGGCGGTTGCTTGGGTGTCTGCTTTGGAGGCCTCTGTTGTTTTGGTAGATTTTTTATCAGCGCCTCCGAGTATGTTTTTATGTGTTTATGTGTTTTGTTTGCAGTTGTGATAGTTCTATGTGAGACTGGATTTGTGGTGTGCGTGGTTACCTTCTCCTCCTGACTGGTCTTGCCAGTACTGAATTGAGAGAGCTCAGCCTCCAGTTTGGCTATATAGTTGCATCTCTCGCATATATTTGTATTTGTTGGGAGGAGGAGAGGGTTGTCTGTGTACATGAGGCAATTGTAACATTGCCTCAAGATTCCCAGATTCACCAGCTGAACAGGAGAGGATGCCAGCAACTGACCCTTCGACATGCTAGAAATAGTGAAAAAGATTGCTGTGTAACTGAGTCAGAAAGGACCTATAGGGAAAAGGGTACTCAAGGGAATTTAGGTGAATGAAGTACTTTCTTTTGTTTAAGAGTGCTTTATCTGTATAAAAAATGCTTTAGGAGAAAGTGCTGAGCTTTTCAGATAGAGTATAGGCTGTTTAGATTGCAAGTAGAGCAGTTCTAAGGGAAAAATTGAAGAGCAGACTTTACGGAGCCAGAAATAGTTTAGTTTAAACTTGATTAACCGGTGCTGCCCGATGCTGCTCTATGAGCAACTTCGCGCTAATTCGCGCAAAAGCGTGCTAAAGCGCGCAAAAACGGGCTTTATAGCAGGGGGCTGAAAAGCTGTTTTTTAGGTGAAATGCAGTCGAGATGCAGTAATTAAATTGAAAGCCAGAAAAAAATACTTAAAAATCCAGGAAAGTCACTCTTTCACTCTCTGCTGCTTGTAGAACTCTGCAGGACACCACAAGGAGCTGTGCTGAGTCTTTTACAAGTGAAAAAGCATGCAGAAACGGGCTTTATAGCAGGGGGTTGAAAAGAGCCAGGAATTGACCCAAAATGGCCAATAAACTACAAGTTGCTGGGCTGGAACCACTCCTCTAGGGACAAATAGGTTGCTCAGTGCTCCCCACTCCCACTGGTGAACAAAGAAGCTTCCTCTTATCCAAATAAGGATATGGATAGCACAGGAACTAAGACAAAGCCCAGAGATCAGCAAAATCTGAAGACTGGGCTATTCTAGTTCAGAAAAGCGGGAAAACAAGGATATTCTTTTTTGTTTTTTTTTCTTTTTTTTACAGAGGCAGGAGAAAAAGATACAGTAGCAAAACAGTAAATGCTATAAAACGGCTAGCGCACTTGAGTGTGTTAGCCTAACAGTTAAATTAAACAAAAATAACTTTTTAAAGTGCTAACAGTTTAAAATCTACACAGGTACAGTAAAAACAATATGCAGAGCTGTTTTTTAGGCAAAATGCAGTCGAGATGCAGTAATTAAAGCGAAAGCCAGAAAAAAATACTTAAAAATCCAGGAAAGTCACTTTCACTCTCTGCTGCTTGTAGAACTCTGCAGGACACCACGAGGAGCTGTGCTGAGTCTTTTACAAGTGAAAAAGTGTGCAAAATGGGCTTTATAGCAGGGGGTTGAAAAGAGCCAGGAATTGACCCCAAATGGCCAATAAACTACAAGTTGCTGGGCTGGAACCAATCCTCTAGGGACAAATAGGTTGCTCAGTGCTCCCCACTCCCACTGGTGAACAAAGAAGCTTCCTCTCATCCAAATAAGGATATGGATAGCACAGGAACTAAGACAAAGCCCAGAGATCAGCAAAATCTGAAGACTGGACTATTCTAGTTCAGAAAAGCAGGAAAACAAGGATATTTTTTTGTTTTTTTTCTTTTTTTACAGAGACAGGAGAAAAAGATACAGTAGCAAAACAGTAAATGCTATAAAACGGCTAGCGCACTTGAGTGTGTTAGCCTAACAGTTAAATTAAACAAAAATAACTTTTTAAAGTGCTAACAGTTTAAAATCTACACAGGTACAGTAAAAACAATATGCAGAGCTGTTTTTTAGGCGAAATGCATTCGAGATGCAGTAATTAAAGCGAAAGCCAGAAAAAAATACTTAAAAATCCAGGAAAGTCACTCTTTCACTCTCTGCTGCTTGTAGAACTCTGCAGGACACCACGAGGAGCTGTGCTGAGTCTTTTCATAGGTTTGTACTAAGCTAACTGCCCTTGCGAGCCATTTAAGCTTAGCCAAGTATCCCTTGTGAGACTCAAACCCTGCACCTTGTGTTTGTAAGGCAAACACCTTAACCATTAGGCCACCCTTCCAACCCATGAGCAACAAGTTTATACAGAGGGGATATAAGGAGTGTGAAATAAGGAAAGTAATGACTGATGTTAAGGCTTTAAGATCAACTAGGGGTAAACCTTATTTTTCGCAGCAAGGGGGCCAGTTCGTGGAGGTCAAGAAAACACATTATAGTAGTAATTTAAAGATATCCACGGATTACACAAGTGACGTTAATATAATGAAAGATGTGAGAAAACATTGGCCTATACTCACAAGTGACACACAAATTAGAGAGCTAGTGGGAGATGAACCTGAATTTTGTTACAGGAATAAGAAATCACTGAAAATACATCTTTGTTATGGTAATGAAGTGAACAATGCTGTAGGCGATAAAGTAGGAACGGTTCCGTGTGGAAACTGCAACCAGTGTAAATGGATAGACACTAGTAATAGATTTAGACATCCTGATACTGGAAGAGAGTTTGTGTTTAAAGTTGTAGCAAGTTGCATTACCTAACATATAGTTATATCTTGCAGTATGTAGCACATGCTCAAGTTACTATATAAGAAAAACTAATAGGGAGTTCAAACTGAGAATAAGGGAACATTTATTGAGTATAAAAAAATCTTGAAAAGACTAATGCCTTGGCCAGACATGTATTGATTGAGGGCCCCACACACACCTTCCGTTTTATGGTTATTGACGTGATTAGAGAAAGTGAGAGAGGAGGTGATATAATCAATAAAACATAGATGTCAGAAGTGAGGTGGATAGTCAGGTTAAGTGGTAATAGAGGTAAGGGACTCAATGACAGAATTCCACTCAAGCCTATATTAAAGAATAGGTCTTTATGAAAATGATGAAGTAGACTATACACATTATATATGAAATGATGTTCTTGCAAACGAATGTTCTCATTTGCTACAAGTTATTTATTGAAAGCGTATACAATTTTTAAAGGTACGAGAGTATAATCTCAGTTCTAATGAGTATGTGAGATCTCTAGAGTTATTAGTTTATACTGACAATTTTATATTTATTTACAAAAATATTAATTGTTACTATATTGTACATATGAAAGTTTTTCATATATATTTTATTCATTCATTTATATGTAATAAATGGTTTTAGTAGTTATATACTTGTTATTATATGAATTATATGTGCACACAAAATTTTGATAGCAAGAATGATTTTATATTGTGAGTTAGTATAGGCTCCCTGTAATTCATTGCGAATGGTAGAGAGTGCACAATGTATCTTGAAGAAATGTGAATGATTAGCTCTTAATTGGTGATTGTTAAGCAATTGTATATAAAAGGAAGTATTTGCATTTTGTTTTATGGTCTGATGAAGTGGGAGGTATTCCCATGAAAGTGCTTACCTATTGTAATAAAGCCGTTTTCTTTTAACCGTGGAAAAATAATTTTTTGATTCCGCTTGTTTTTGCATTACTGGAAAAGACTCTTACTGTTCATCTGCCTGGTTTATGATCCCAGGAAATTTGTGTGCATTGCATTTTTTGTGGAGTTTTATCTGGGGACACATTCTTCCAATTGGTATACTGCTACTTGTGTGTGGATAAGAAAAAAAATACTTACTTTTCTTAAATAATGTCTTTGTATAACGGCGCATTACTGTTCTTCCGCCGGTGGTGGTATACTGCTTCCTTGTGTCGATGTACTGCACATGCATATGGGACTTGTGTTCCTACGCATACCCAGTACATCAATGCTTTGAAACAGAAGCAACGGAGAAAAGAAAGTCTCCATTGCTCCGTTTTTTTTTTTTCTTTTTTTAAAAAAAAAGGTTTTGGACACTTTATACCAACGGAAAAAAGTCTGGGTGACCGTACCTTTTTCCATTGGTATATTGTGGGATTTACAACGGGCACACTGGCCAGTCAGCATGCATATTTTGGAATATTAATGGGGGGGGGGGGGGTCATTATATTATTTCTAATAACACGTTTCATTTTGGTCTCAGTCCACTGCTGGGAAAACTTTAGCACACTGACAGTACGATCAGATATAGATTTTTAAAAGGATATTATTGGCTGTAGTGAGACAAATGTGTATTGCACATAAATCACATAAAGGTGAAGCTATGATTCCCAGATGTAGTTACAGCTTGACTTTCAATCAAAGATTTGCCTGTAATTGCGTGTAATGCATATGCCATTTTTAGAGAAAGAAGAAAATCATCAGGCTATTCACACTTCAATTTTAATAGTCTATGCATTTTGTAAAAAAACACAGCGTGTGTCTGTCCATCCAGCCACCAAGAACACCAGAAAAGACCAAAAAGCTCACACAGTGGAAACACTGCCAGTAGCAAAGATCCGTTTTGGAGAGATCTGAGTAAAGAACCTGCTGCACTTGTTGAGGGGTGAAGTGAAAAGTTTACTACCTTCACCACAGTTTGTTGGATCTTTGCCACTGGCAGTGTTTCCACTATGTGAGCCTTTTAGTCTCTGCACTTTGGAATCTCTCTTAAACATGAGCCTGCTTGAGATTTGGAATAGTTTCTGCATGCGATGACTGCTGTACATGCACATTCTGATAATATTAGATTGTAAGTGTTGTTTCATATCCCAAAAGGGAAAGGAAAAACCCTTTTTCCAGGGGATACATTACAGAGATCTTACTTTGATTTCAAAGTTATTTCACATTAATTTAGGAATCCTTTGCAGTCTTCAGGGAAGTATGCAGAAACTAGTTTTTCCTGTTCCATTTTATGGCAAATTCTTCCCCTGGCACTGTAGCAATCTTTGTTTGTTTCCAAAATGTTAAACAGATTTTGTAATCAGAAGACTTGCAGCATAGAAGACATATGTCGTGCAGGTTGCAAGGTCTGTTTATGCTTTGGGGAAGATATGTGATCTGATTCTCCTGTGATTATATTTTTGTTTTATTTTTAAATTACAGTGTGTATAGGTGTAAACAAATGAGCCCACTGGAAAGAATTTACTGGAATGTAGTCTATCACCTAGTAATAATCTTCTCTGCAGTAATAGGTTGTGCATATTAGAGAAGTATGGACATAGTTACCATATTAGCATAATTATTATGTTTTGTATACATCTACCTGTAATTTACACTTCTTCTTTGGCATGCTGCAAAGTATATCTGTTTCACTTTTATTTCATGCAAGGAGTACCTCTGTTTCATGTATGTAATGTCTGTGCTCTCTAAAATATGGCAAATTATGGCCTCTGAGAAAGATGTGAAATTTGATAGTGGCAATAAGAGTGGAAGAGTCATTAGATTGTTTATGTTGAGGTCTTTAAGTTGAGGGGGAGTATGGGGCTGCAAGACTTGCATTCATTAAATCAAACTATCGTTCCCTCTTTGCATTATTTTTTTTGTTTTAACACCTTTATTAAATTATCTCAAGACATAGGCATTAGGCAAACATACATATACATAAAAGAAAACAAACCATATTAACATATTCCCACTTGCAAACATTATACATCACATATATTATTTTGTATAATTATCATTAATTTAATATTACATAAATCAATCAATTCCTTCCCCACCTTAAACTTCACTCCTCCTCCAAAACATTATTTTGTATGCATTGTTCCCACAATTTCCATTTTTTCAATGTATTTTGCTCATAACCTTTTCTAAGATCCCACTTCAACTTTGTTTATCTCGGTTGTTGTTGTTGTCTTTCGGCTTTTCCCGGTTAGGGGTCACTACAGCGGAATTCCGTTCCGCTAATGATTGGCAGTAGGTTTTCACAAACGCCAAGGTGCCAGCTCGACGTTCAACCTTCAGCAAAGGCACGCCCATTTACGCATGTCTTTTGAACGCCCACTCAACTGCGGGGAGGACATGCAGACTCCACACAGAAGGCACTCCTCGCACTCCAGCTGAGAATCGAACGGGAGGACCTCTTGCTGTAAGACAACAACGCTACCACTGCACCACCGCAGCTGTACTTTGTTTATCTCTGTTACAATATGTAATACTTCATATACAGTTGGTTTAGACTTTATTTACATTTTCCAGTAAGTGCTTTTTGGTGGCCATCAGAATTAAACTTAACAAGGCCTTACTATGTCTAGGCAATTCTGATCCTGCATTCCAGCTGGGGGAAAAAAAAATGTCCTTAGTTACACCCATTTGCTCACCCAATATTTCTGAGAGAGTACTCTGTAGGGAATTTTTAAAGTCTACCAACTCAAGACACTCTTAAAATTTAGTATAAAAATACAAGTGCAAACACTTGCAAGCAAAAATCCTAACCCTTCTAGAGTTTATTGCACATCTGGGAGCTATATATATGTCCTCCAATTGTTTCCTTGTGAACTGCTTATCCAGTCTCTGTTCCCAATATTTTCTAACCTCCTCTAACCGACTCCTACAGTTATAATGCACTGTCTTATATACCCTACTAGTTATTCCTTTTTAACAGCAGCTTCTGTTCTAGATTCAGTTAAAACTTTACCAGAAAAGGTCTTTCACTTAAGACCCTCTTTACATATCTGGTCATGTTCTGTCCTTATAAATCCATCCATGGATGTCACAGTCATAATTGATACCACAATGTTTAAATAACTGATGCAACATTGTCTGTCTCCCTGGACATCATTTATTAAGTACTAAAGTCCCTCATCTACACCTCTAGAAGGATAAAAGCCTGAGTTTTTTCCACTCTTATGATAGTGGGTATGATATTTGATTTAGAAACACTAGGCAGGTTGTTTGACTCATTCTTATTGTATAGTCTTAAGTAAAGGTTCTGAGACCCAAATCTGGATTTGCAGTATATGCCAGATGATCTTAATTGCTTGTTCCTCTTAACTATACTTAATGTGGGTAGCCACGGTGGTGCGGTGGTTAGCGTTGGTGATCACAGCCAGAGATTCTCCAGTTTGATGCTCGGCTGGGGTGCCTTCTGTGCAGAGTCTGCATGCCCTTGCTGCAGTCGCATGGGTTTCCTCTGGGTGCTCCGGTTTCCTCCCACATCCCAAAGACATGCTGCAGGTGTATTGGACACTCTAAATTGGTCCTAGGTGTGAGTGTGTGTGTGTGTGTGTGTGTGTGTGTGTGTGTGTGTGTGTGTGTGTGTGTGTGTGTGTGTGTGTGTGTGTGTTTGTGTGTGCCTTCTGTGGAAGGTAGGCTGCTGGGCTGGCAACTCAACACCATAAAATTTCACTGCCAGTCATTCTGTGGACCGTTGATCCGCTGTGGTGACTACTAATGGGAAAAGCCAAATGAAGAAGAAAAAGACACTTAACTGTACTTAATAGTGTCAGTTTTGTACTTCAGAGTCAGCGCATTTATGCCCTAGTTTAAAAATATGAACATAGGATCTTTAAGCTTGGCATCACCATGGTTTTAGTCCATTTTTATTTATTTTCAGACCCATAGGAGGTATTCTGTACTTCATCGGCAACTTTCTTCTTGTTATTAACCAAGTCCCATAATTGTAGGAATTTAGTCTAATTCTTAAATTATGATAGTTTGCAGACTCTGCAAAAAATATTTCCACATTGTTCATAGGTTCATAGGTTCATACTAGGCTATCTGCCCTAGGGCATTTATAAGCCTAGCCAGAGTGTGTATGGCTTTCGCCACCCATTTTAAATTAATTTTGCTATGCCCTTTTTCGAGGTTAGTATACTGTGCCTCTGTCTAACAGTGACACAGAAGTGATACCTGGGGTAAACCTACGATCTCCCATCCACTCATCAAGATTCCTCTTGAAGAGAGTCAATGAGGGACTCTGCCTAACCTGGACTGGAATTTTATTCCAGAGTGAAGGGAGCCTCTGGGTTATGAATCTGTCCCTCCAGCATGTCCTATTTATTTCAGTGCTGAGGTTTAAGTCCCTCGAGCGTGTAGCTCGATGGGATTTGGATTTACTGAGGTGCAGCATGTCCATTAATTCCAGGTTGGACATGGCTTTATACGTCAGGCACAGATCGCCTCTGAGCAGGCAGTATGCCACTGAGTAGAGCTGGAGTTTCTTTAACCGGGCAGCATACGGCATCTGTTTGAGCCCCTTGATCCTCTTGG
Source organism: Protopterus annectens (assembly GCF_019279795.1). NCBI lineage: Eukaryota > Metazoa > Chordata > Ceratodontiformes > Protopteridae > Protopterus > Protopterus annectens. Next base: position 1,154,151,400 of record NC_056746.1, read on the forward strand.
TGAGGTACTTTTGGGGTCTTTCCAGTTGCTGCAGGTGTCTGGTAAGGTACATCCCAAAAGGGGCATTGTACTCAATTATGGGCCTGATGAGGGATGAGTAAAGAGGCACGATGACCTCCCCTGATCTAGATGTGAATCCCTTCATGATTAGGTGAGCTATATAAAATGTTTTTCTAACCACTTTGGCCACGTGGTTGTCAAATGAGAGATTGCTATCAACGTGGGTCCCCAGGTCCCTAATTACTTCTTCTCTACTTAATGGATTACCACCTATGTGGTAATTTGTGGGCACTTTGTTTTTGCCAAAGGGGATGACTATACACTTTTTGGCGTTTAGCTTGAGGCCATGGCTCTGGCACCAGTTGTCTGTTTCTATGAGGCCCTTTTGGAGGATGCTTGTGTTGGCTGGAGAGTCTATTATGGCGCCCAGTTTGCAGTCATCTGCGAACTTGGTCAGCCACAGTCCTTCCATGTTGGCCTGTACCTCCGAGAAATACATAGCGAACAAGAGAGGTCCCAAGACTGAGCCTTGTGGGACGCCACTTGTAACTGGTTTGGAGTCTGACATGGCTCCAGCTATTCTAACCATGTGGGTTCTGTCCTTGAGCCAGTTTGCAACCCATCTAGTGACAGAGGGGTTTATATTTAAGCTGGTGAGCTTATCTATAATGCCCGAGTGGGGTATTGTATTGAAGGCTTTTGCGAGGTCCAGGTAGGCTGTGTGGACCACCTTCCCCTTGTCAATGGCCTTGGTGACTGTTTCAAAGAAATCGACCAGGTTTAAGAGGCAGGATCTGCCCTTAACAAAGCCGAACTGGGTAGGATCCAGTGTCTGTAGGTCCCCAATATCTTTATTTATAAGGTCCATGATGATCCTTTGGGTACATATCCTGTAGTAAGGCTGAGATTGAACAGTAGTTTTAGGTTTGGGTTTAGCTCTTCTTGGAGTTCATGTAGGACGCAGCCCGGGACACCGTCTGGTCCCATTGATGCTGTGTTTCTTGCTTTGGAGAGGGCAGCTCTTACCTGAGCATCTGAGATGTCAGGGGGGCAGCACTCTGCTGGGATAAATATTAGCCCTTTTGGTGGGGAGGGGGGGGAGTTTGCGCTGAACCTGTCAGCTAGGATGTTGGCAATGTCTGTGGGTTCGGTGTATTTTTTGTCATTTTGGACTAATTCTGAGCATATCTGGGAATTCCCACCCAGGTTCCTAACATAACTAAAGAAAGCCTTGTGATTATTATTAGTGTCCTGTGCAATTTTTCTCTCGAAGCTGGCCTTAGACGATTTTATGAGTGCCCGTAGTTTTTTGCTAATACTGATCAGAGATGCCTTCCCTTTTTGGGATTTTGCTCTGTCATGTAGTAGCTTCCTCCTTCTATTGTATAGTTTGTTTATGGCTGGGGTCCACCAGACAGGACGTCTGCCTTTGGAGGATTGGGTCTTGGTTTTATTTGGGATTGCATGATCCATGCATTCCTGAAGGTGTTCATAGAATGCGTTTATAAAGGATTTTGTGGTCTGGGCCGTATTATCCACAGGCCCGGGGGCTTTGAAGGATTCCACCTCGGTTTTGAGGAGTGTGAAATTTGCTTTAGAGAAGTTTTTCACTGTGGTTTTCTGGGCATGGGGTGGGGTCGGGATGTGAAGATCCAGTGAGATTGGTTTATGGTCTGATCTTACCAGTGAGGGATACACTTCTGGTCTGGAGCATAGAGTCCCCATGTTGGTGATGATCAGGTCCAGTATGTTTTCCCCTCTTGTGGGAGTGGTAACAAGTTGTTCCATAGCATTTGAGTTTATAAATTCTAGGAACCTTTGGGCTAAGGTGTTGGAGCTAGAGTAATGCTCCCAGTCTATGGTTGGGTAGTTGAAGTCACCCAATATAATGGTGTTTGGAGAGACCTTCATATTTTCCAGTGTTCTCAGGAAGGCCGAGTGGGGTTCCTGGGTTTGGGAGGGTGGTCTGTAGCAGGCTATAAACTGGAAGGCAGTTTTACCCACTGTTAGTTGCACATGGATAGTCTCTGATGCTTCGTGCTGTGCCACCAACCTGGAGGTGTGGGTATCTTTGACGAATATTGATACTCCCCCTCCTTTTGTGGTTCGGTCCAAGTTTTGGGGCCGAAAAGCATGGTATGAGGTATAACCTGGTAGTGCTGGGGTGCTCTCGAGAGCCTTGAACCAGGTTTCTGTTACTGCACAGATATCGATGTTCTCCATGCTAAGGAGAGTGTCCCTGTGCCCAAAACAAATGCAAAATGTCTGACTTTTAAAATAATGTTTCATTTGCTATGGTAGGTCTTAACCCTGCCAAATATGCATGGTAAGTTAAAGCTACATTTTCAGAAAAACAGACCTGTTAGAAATAATTGAGTGGGTCTATTAATGCCATGTTTACATTCAGCTTGCAACACAAATTTGGAAACAACTTCTAATCATTTGACAGCAAAACTGAAGGAGGAGTGTGTAAATGCTCTCTAAATATTTCTTTCTTGGTGTGGCAGTGAGGTTATGGTAGAATTCAGTGCCACAGTGGCTGCTCATATATACCAATATTACATCAAACAGCTGTTTCTTCTGATTTGTGTTTGCATTAGGGTGGGGGTGGGGGGTGAATGCTTGAGAATCTCTACAGAATTGTATATCTTGGTTTCACTGTACACAGATTGTTTTCAGAAGAAAAAAAAAAGAGAGAGAAAAAAAGTAAAAAGAAAAGAAAAACGCAGATCAAATATTCCTTTGTTGGACTTAGATAAAAACTGTTGACTGCAACCAGATACAGATTATAACCAAGTATAATCCAGAGCAGAAATGTGCATTCCATTCAAGGATGAAGGGTTACTTTAAGCCACATCTGTGTCATACAAAAGGCAGTCCATATATTTTGGGATGACAAGGGAGAGAGGATTCTATGGCAGTGAGCATGGTGTGTTTGTGCGCGCACTGTGTGTGTGTGTGTGTGTGTGTGTGTGTGTGTGTGTGTGTGTGTGTGTGTGTGTGTGTGTGTGTGTGTGTGTGTAACAGAGACAGGGGAAGAGAGACAAGACCAGAAGTAAGAGGAGATCGGTTAAAACAAAACAGATTTCCGTCAAAAAGTAATATCTTAGTAATTGTTCAAAGAATGAATGTAAATGATGGCTGCCAACATGCTGTATAATGATAATTTAATTGTGGAACTCCATCCTAAAGGCATGCATGTAAACAGTATTGTGTTCAACAAATAAATAATCAACAACTGTGGATGCGGCAATAATTAGTACTCTAGCCAGTATGATTAGAAACAAGTGTGCTTTCTTCCCAATTGTACAACAAATAATCCCTAGGCTAAATTCCAAATGTAATTTTTACACGACTTTCATAGAAATTACTTCCTAAACTACTGCCTTTGAAAATGTCCATTTTCAAAACATGGTGCCAAAATTCTTCACAGATTACTGCAGAACATATGAAATCTTTTATTATTATTATTATTATTATTATTATTATTGTTATTAGCATTAAACATAATAACAGTAATGAAATTTTTTTTTTATTGAAAAGACCCATATCTCTAAGTTATATAAATAGCTCCAAGGCCTCCATAACTCAGAGAAAACAGCAAATTCCAACTATGATCACCTAAAAGAAAACAGACTGCTTCCAGTAAAACACTATTTACACAGTCTGTCCCATTTAGGGTGCCCTCAGTAAGTAATGATGTAGTGAAAGACAGTCAGTAAAGATGCAGTGAAAGGCATGGTATCCCGAAGTGAGTGCCACAGTATGTAAATAGAGGTTGTGGGACTCCATCTGGAGTGCAAGGAGTAGCTTTTCACAGTTTATTACCATATACATTGCATTACATCAGATAAATATTAGGTCTAATTTTCTAGTTTTTCTTACTTCCTTTTTGAAGCTAACATTTAGCCTTGTTCACATCACAGACAACCAGTACTGATTTCAGCAAATCATTGTCAAGTATTTTTTTAGTTTTCAGCTAATCCTTAGGTTTCGTTTAGAATATTTGTATCTTTGTATTTACTGTAATGCTCCATAATCATTTAGCGTATTATTTTTCTTTGATTTAATTTCTGTGCAATACATACTATGAAACCACTGCTTGAAATACCTAGCAGACAGGATATTCCAGGGTGACACTTTGTCACCACTGCTGTTTTACTTTGACCTGAACCCATTAAACTGTTTACTTAATAGACTAGTCTATGGTTACAGCGTAATTAACTTCCAAAGCTAACCTTTTTCAAAGATATCTTTTTGTGGATGATTTAAAGTAATATAGCTCATCAGACAAGCACGTAAGAGAGTAATCAAAATGGTTAAAACTTTTTCAAATGATTTAAGGAAGACTTTTGGTATTGATAAATGTGCCAAAGCAACATCTATAGTAGGAAATCTAAAGCCTCAAGAAAATAGCAACTTGGAATGGGAACATGATATGAAGTAACTAAAGCAAGAAGATGTATACAAATCTGGGGACTAGTTGAAGGGCTAGCAATAAAACATGAGCAAATGAGATGAAAGCTTAGTAAGTAATACAGTGGGATTCTAGAGCTAATACTGAAAACTGCCTTGATATATAGGAATGAAGTTCAAGTTATAAATCAATTTCCTCTTTCTTTTCAAAATTGCAGCTTTGGTGTGACTGACTGGACCCAAAAAGCACTGGATCAGTTGGGCAAGAAAACAAAAATTATTTATGTCTATCAAATACATATAAAATGTGCATGAAAGGATTATACATCCCTCATTCCGAAGGAGGTATAGGCCTCCTTGAAACTGACTACATGTACTGATCTGCACTTGTGGGACTGCATGTATATTTGTTGACATCATTAAATCCAAACATAACAAAACTTTTAAACAATGAAGAAAACAAGCCTAAGATTACATCTTTGCCCAGATTAACAGAGTCATTTTGGAAAAGAGCTGGAATGATAATGAAACCAGAATAAATAAAAATCAAGTGGCAACGGAAGGTACCAAAAACAAAGGAAAGGGTATAAAGAACAGAACCAGAAAAAAGGAAAGAAAACTGACAAGCCAACAATTATAGTGGCAAGAATAGGGAACTCCTGGAACAACCACATGTTGATCAGGATATAATGTACAAATGGTTAATGAGAGGAGCATTTAAACCAAAGATGAAAGGCTAGATAATAGCAACTGAAGACAGTAAAGCTGTGTACATATTGGTTTACAAAGTCTAAGAACAAGTGGGAGATACAGAAATATGCAAGGAATGTAATACAGAACTAGAAACGGTTACACATCTTTTTGATGGTTGAGATATACTCAAGGCTCAGAATCAGTGAAAGACACAACAGTGTGGCAAGACTGGTGCATTGGAGACTGTGTAAACCTACAGTATACAGATAGCAAAGAGGCACTGGAAACATGAACCACAAAAATATATTGAGTATGAAAAGGTTTTGATTACATGAAATCATGCAATACAACAGTTAAGAAAACCATATACAGTAGTCAAAGAAAAAAATAGAAATGTGTCATATCATAAATCATTGAAGTAGCTATAACTAGCTATTATAGTGTCTTGGATAATGAGAGGTACAAAGTCATAAAATATCATAGTATGCAAGAGCAATATGGGATAAAGACATCTGGGTAGCTCCTATAGTAGTAGGAAAAATAAGGCCACTAAAAAATGTCAGACATATTTATATATGACAGCTGATACACATAATTGTTTTTAAGCTACAGAAGGAGACGACTATTGGTACATTTCAGGTGCTGAAAACAGCACTCTTGGTAAACACCAAACACTGAAGCAATACTGCTTTCATGAGCAGTATTCATACTCTGACTGAGGACTGGTGTCTATTCCTGTAATTGTATTAGAAACTCAAAATATTTGGAGGAAAAAAAATGATAAAATGAAGTATTTAGGAATATGGATTAAAATAATACTGGTGTGGCACCTAAGGAAATGTGGGAAGAGACTAAACAAAAGATAATAGAAAAACTGAGAAAATGGAAGCTTTGTTATATGGATATGGATAGTAAGATACAAGCAGTTAAAATGTTTTTAGTGCCTTTAGTCTTATACACTGGTCAGGAATATTTTTATCAACCAGAGGAGAAGTTGTGGGTAGCAATTAATAAAGAGCTGAAGGATTTTATTTGGGAGAGGAAGATGGCAAGAGTCAAGTGGTATAAACTTATTTTTCCAACAGAACAGGGTGGAATGGGATTACCCGAGTTGATGGGGGTATTTCAGAGTAACATAGTTAAGGTTCCTATACGTAGCACAAGCAGAAACCTATAATTCAGAATGGAAAGAGATGATGATGAAATGGGGGAAGCTCACTTAACAGGGAGAGATTGGGATTTTGGATGCAGACCTTTAAGGAGGACAACAATAATCATACAGAATATTATATTCATAAAGTAACAGAAGGTCTTCTAAGAACTAAGCTGACATGAGAATGCAGAAAGGAGATTCTGCCAATAGTGATGACTGCAATTAGGGATAAAGACAATAGGCAAGAGGGGCTGGGATATATTGGAGAAAACTGGCAAAGGAACCAATGTACTGGGAGCACATAACTAGTGAGGGAAAGAGAAGGGGAAGATGCCAAGAACTTATTTGGACTGCAGGCTAAAGATTGCCTTCCATATCAAGGACTGATATCAGAGTATATGCAAACAGAAAGAAACAGAGGGTCCTAAATGAAAGACCAGCACTGGTAGAGTTTTTAGTAGACTTTAGAACAGAAGTTGCCATTAGGAAAGGAATAATTAGTAGAGCATATAAAATATTGCATGATAACTGTAAGAATCAGAGGAGGTTAGGAAGGACTAGGAAGAGAGATTAGATAAGCAGTTCATAAAGAAACAATGGGGTGATATATGTATGTAGCCCAAATATGCAACAAAATCTAGAAGATTTGGGGTCTTTGCCTGGAAGCGCTTACATAGGTATTTTTATACCCCAAGTAGACTTCAAAGAATTTTTCCTCAGGTAGACAGCAAATGTTGGGCAGAAAGAGGTAACTGGGAACATATTTTCTGGGACTATAAATAGTTGATGACTTTAAAGACTCCCTGCAGACTACTAGAAGTAGTGAAGATAGTAACAGAGTTAAAACAACTGGAAATGGGATCTTTGGAAAAGGGTAGGAGCAAATTACATAGGAAAAAATGGGAAGTGTGGGATCAGTACATGCAGAGGAGGAACAAGGTTTAAAAGAAGGCAGGATTTGAATGAGCTGTGCAACGTTTGACTGACAATGATGTATTATAAGTGATGTATAATGTTTGTAGCTACAGTTATGTCATAATGGTTTAGAATGTATAATGTTTGCAACAGAGATTGTGTCGCTATGGTTTATTGACATTTATATAAATGTATCATGACCTACGTTATACATGATAATTTAATAAAGATGTTTCTTGTTTAAAAAATATTTGGAGAAAAAAAAGACAGGCTTTTAAGAAGATATTTAAGAGTTACCTAATGCTCGTTTGTCATCATGACTATGGCTTTACCTGACTTACACACCGTTTCTTCTCATTTTGTATTCACATGTATTTCTTCTTGCATCATACATAATGATTCACAATATCCTAGTCATCAGTTCTGTTGTTCCTGACTTGTCTCATAACCCTCTTTTCTCCTTTTTCTGTCTTCATTGTTTCTTTTTCTCTAGTCTTCTCTTCCATTCTCAATCCTTCCAATTTCATAAAATGTATTAAGATTTTACTTTTTTTACACTTTGCTCATCTCAACATTGCTTATTCCTAAAACTGAACTATATTGCAGCTATTAATGCCATTTTCTACAACTTATATTACTAGGAAGATATGCCTTTTATTCTCATTACACTGCAATAATATGTATTTCTGTATTTAGTATGACTGTTCAATTGTTATTGTTCTGAAACCTTTCTCCTTGTGCCTCCACTGAAAATGAGTTCTGGTCATAAACAAATCTTTGGTTTCTTTAAAATACTATAATATTAATAAACAGCAAAGCAGAACAACAAACTGGCATCAGTAATTTATTACAACACAGTTAAAACATCTAGTACTTACAGGCTTCCAGGGAGTGATAAAATATTAGCACCAATAAATAAAATCAATGATTAACAATCAAACAATAATGGCAGGTGATCAATTAAGGAAACATTCACAGACTATTTCATTATTTAACCCCTTCTGACTCAACATGCTGCATTTCAGTATTGAAATGCTTTCCTTATGTTGAGTAATTTCATTAGTACCTTTTCTACCCAATGCTGTTTAGACTGTTTAAGAACAACAGCTGTTAGATGTTTAGGAGAGCTTGAATGTTTCTGAAAAGGGTAGGTAGACAGAGTTCTTATTAATTTATGACTCCCTGGAAGGCTGTGCCAAGGTACCAGGGTGTATTTTAACTGGGTTCAATAAATTCTTCAGTCGTTAGCTCAGTTTGTTATACATCCTCTAGTTACTGTACTTTGTTTCTATTATTCAGAGCACACTATTTGAGATACAGTATTTGGCTTTCTCTTGATGTGCTAGGATAATGGAGTTTTTTTTTTGAAAATGGAGCCAGATATCAGTTGCTGAAGCATTATTATATCACAATACATTTGCATTATGACAGAAGGAGACATTGAGCCTAAACAGCCTACCGTTAAGTGCCTTCATCATTCTAAGTCTTCCTAATTTATCTTCTCCCTCATCCCTTCTTCACCTGTCTCATACTTTCCTGAATACCTCCATGGATACCTTGGGCACCACCCATTACAGTAATCCATTTCATGGATCCAGGACCCTCTCTGTGAGAAAACACATTTGCAGATCCAGGGATGATCAGTCCTTACAATTTGCTGCTTGTGTCCTCTCCTCCCTGTCTACTTTCCTTTTCAGGATGGTCCCTTTAAGTGTCCCTGACATGACTCTTGAGGACACACATGTCATGTTCCCCCACCTTGTCTGGTCTCTCTTATAAAGAGTTTCAGATATTCTAGTCTCAGTCATGTAATTTTCCTCAATCCCATACAACCTTCGGGTCGTGCTCTTATGGACATTTTCCACAAGCTGAAATTAATTTCTTTGTAATACCTCCAGAATTGCACATGCATATGGTGTAGCTTGTCAAGTCCTGGTGAAGAGATGGAATGTTTTGCCACAAAAAAAAAAAAAAAGAAAAAAAAAAAAAAAAAAAAAAAAGAAAAAATACATTAGCAGCCTTGAGTGAAATGAGGATCATATCCCCATATCCCTCATGCAGGATGGGAAATGCATAGAAAATAGATGGCACCCTCCTTCATCCCATTATTTAACATTCATGCAGATTAGGGAAAGCTATAAAAATGGAACAAAAAGGTTAATCACTCGATCAGGATTTGGTGAATCAAACAGTTATCACTACATGCAGTAATGACAATGTGGCCTGGCTAGGACCTGGTAGAACAGGTGCACTACCTCTTTGCTTACATAGTCTATCCTCCTGAGGATAAGCTCCAGCATTCTCTTGTCTGCTGCCATTGTCATCTTACCCTTATCATGGTAGTCCAGTCTGCATGTAGTAAAAGACACAGATCCTTTTCCATAACTGTTAACTAAAGTTCTACTAAATCCTATTGATACTTTACATCAGAGTTGCTGTGGCACATTTGTAGTATATTCCATTTGCTTACATTGAACCTCATCTGCAACCTTATAGCCCACTTGATCAATCTTTCCATATCCTTTCTTAGTCTACCCTTCCAGTGCTCCACTGTTGAATCTAAATTGATGTCCTCAGTAAAGGGATTACTCTTGTTCTCTGTCCCTTTAGATATGTCTGAAATGAGCTCACTGAAGAGTACTGACCCCAGGAATTGAACCCAGAAATGCTTCTCCTGTTCATTTAATAATTTCTGACATTACTTCTCTCACCACAACCCTTTGCGTTTTACCAGTCAACCATATAGGCAAAGTGCAGGTAGCTAGTTTTGTACCTGCTGTCATCCCTGATCTTTTGCCCTCCCAAAAAAGCTCTTTGAACTTGAAAAGAAAAAAGTAAAAAAAAAATGTTATTTTCTTCTTTTAAACTGTATCAAGCTGTTTAAGCAGTTGCTACAGTTTATATCACATAAACAGTGATGCACAGCACTCAGATATGTTGTTAAAAAAAAAAGAAGAAAAATTTTTTTTTTCTTTTAAACTGTAGCAAGCTGCTTGTGACATTTGTAGTAAGCAGTTTGCTACAGTTAATGATACACATGGAGTGCAACAGTACTCAGGTTATAGTTTATGCCATGCATGGAGCGCTATAGCACTCAGTTTTTTGTAAAAAAAAAAAAAATCTATTTTTAATCTGTAGCAAACTGCTTGTTATGGTTATAGCAAGCAGTTGCCACAATTTATACCATGAACAGAATGTTCTACAGCACTTTGTTTTATTATAAGAAAAAAAATAGAAAAAATGTTTTTTTTCTTTTAAACTGTTGCAAACTACTTGCTACATTTGCTACAGTTTATACCAAATACTAAGGGCTACAGGCTTAGTTTTGACTGCAAATGCAATACCAGCATTTATTTCTATGTACCAAAGAGCTACTGGAATTGTCTGATCACACTCTAATATTTTGCACTTCGGGTGTCTACGCCCTTTGCCCCACCCTAGCTGAACATGTGCAAACAGCAGTGCACATGTTCATAATGATCACTGTTACAGTAGCCTTAGCAATATGGGTTCTATCCCGCCGAGTTAGCCAGCTTCCAAAGCTTCAGGGCACCTTCCATGTGCCCAAACTGTCAAGCAGCTTGAGATGGGCTGACTAAAAGACAAGTCTGGTCTCCAAGCCCTTCAGAGCTTTACTGCTACCAAAGAGTATGCTCCTCTTAGGTTTTCGAGGATTGGCAGTTGGATCAACTTGGTTCTGTTCCTTTATTGGGCAGATAAGTTCCCTTTAGGGAAAAAGACTTTAATTTTCTAAATATTATTTGTGTTTTATCACTTTCCACTTCAGGAAAGTTACTTTAAAGCTAGGAGTTTTGCATTTTAATGGACTGTTATGAGGCTGTATCGTACTTTTAAATGGAAGCGCTCTTTTATCCTGTCAGTTTAAAAATTGTGTAAAGTAACTAAAAACATTTTTTCTCTGTGGAGAATTTGTTTTTATTTTACTTTTTGAGTGCTGACAAAGTGTTGTTAAGTGCTTTTTACTGTGTTTTTTCTGTGAAAAAAGTGACATTTAAAGACTTGTAGTTTTTACTGTCATTTGCTGCTTGTGTTCCATGGGAAAGTGGCACTACTTTTGACTTGACCATGGAAGAAACTTCTGTTCCCATGGTCAGTCTTTCTTCCAGCCACAAAAAAGCAAACGTTAAGCAAACAGCCTTTGCCACCATTTGCCTCATACACAGATGGGACTCTGCTGTAGTTATTTGTTGAACCTCAGACCACTCATCTTTTACCCTGGATCCCTCTGGTGAAGCACCTGCAGCCACTATGAACCTGTGGTCACCCACATCCTCTGTGGCTTTGGGGTCCCTCAGTGGGCAAAGGAGCAACATTCTTGTCAGCCCTGGTAGAGGGAACAGGGAGGACATCACTATTTTGCCATTATGTTGAATGATCAATGGTTTCCTTTCTTCACTCCAATACTGTACTGTCATCCTCTAACAACAAATTGTAAAAATTAAAATTATACCTTACTGAAATGTTGCAGCTTCTACCAAGATTTTTACATTTACTACTACTTAAAAAATGCTGATGTTGACATCAAGCTGCTTTGCCACGTTTTGCTTGTACAATATTTGTATAATGACTAAATGTAATCTGTAAAATACTGGAGCCCCCCGCCCCGAGACTCTGATGAAAAAGGACTTTGGCTCAGTCAGACATTCCCGGTCAACAAATGTAAAATAAAATAAATAAATAAAAATAAATAAATGTTGTGCCCATCCTTGGAGAAGCTGCTACTGCCATTGATAACACAGTTGGCTTCATTTTGCCTGTCAAAAAGAAACAGAAAACTAAGCATGTGTCTGCTCCTCTTCCAATTTCTTTAGACAGGAATAGTTTACTGGGTCTGGCTCAGGGTTTAATTCAGGCTATTGATCTGTCTTGTAAAGCAGTTTCTGGTAAAAGAAAGAGGGATGCCTCTTTTCCTGAACAGATTCAAGATTCTAAATCTGAACAGGAAGATGAAGGGACAGATGCAAGGTTTTCTCCTCAGATTTCTAATTCAGACTCGGAGGAGAGCTGTGCGGGTTTTCTCTGAGGCTATTGCTAGAATATGCCATAGGTTTCACAGTCCCTCAGAAAATGCTATAATTTGTTCTTAAGTAATTTCCAGAACCTACACCAATTCCTCCTGTTCTGTCTGCTTTAGAGGATGTGTGTCTTAACTGCCTGCAGTTTTCCTGATAGACAGCTGCCCCTAAAAAGGCATATAGAATGTATAAAGCTCCTCTGTCTTTTAAATTTTTATATACTATTCCCAAACCTGACCCAGCAGCTATAGTTCTGGTTGATCACTGCTGCTAAGCACCTAGTTAATTCCAATCTTAATCTTCTGTTAAGGATAGGAAAATTATTGATAAGCATGGGAAATGAGTGTATTCTTTCTGCAACTTTGATTTCCAGAATTTATAATTGTCAGGCTCATATGTTAAAGTTTGTTCTAATTGTGAAAGTATGAAGAATGTTTTATCTGCAGTTTCTTCTTGTGAGGAAAAATCTGCTTTAAATAATTTACTTTATTCTACTGCACAGGTCACGACTTATAGTTTGCAGTGTCTGTAGGACTCTGTTGATACTTCTTCCAGGGCTGTGGTCACTGGTACTGGTTTGAGGAGTGTTGCTTGACTGCAGTCTCATAACCTTCCAGATGATGTTAAAATGAGATTTTAAATTCTCCTTTGTATAGAGGTTTAGTTTTTGGTCCCTCTGCTACAGAGGTGATCAAAAAGTCTGATGAAAGGAATAAGCTGATCAAGGGAATCTCTAAGATTTTTCAGCCCTCTCTTTTCCATATTTTCTAAGGGATTCTGTAATTCCTCATCCAGTTTTGGCAAAAAGCAGTGCAAACAGACTCAACAAAATACAGGTAAACAGATATTTAAGAAGAAATGGCAAGAGAGTTCCAAAAAAAGCTTTGAACCTCCCAAAACTAAGGACAGTCCAAGTCTGCATAACTATTCAAGAAACATTATGACCACCCCCTCCCACCTAGTCTAATTTTTTTCTACCAGAAATCCTGAATTTCCATTTTTTTTTTGTTTGGTAACAGATAGTTTCAAATAAATGGGTTCTTAAGATCATTCATCAGTGTTTCAAATAGCAACGTGAGAAAATTCTTCCTTTCCAAGGGGTCTTTCCTCATCCTCCAGATGAGACTCTTGTTTCCACCAATTCAAAATCACATGTTGTCCCAAGGAGTGATAGAATCCATTCCTCCTACCCAGGTGGTAAAGGGTTTTTATTCAAGGATATTCTTAGTGCAAAAGAAAGAAAATGTTTGGAGAACAGTTCTGGATCTTTCTATCCTAAACCTGCTTGTGATAATGCCCAAAATCAAAATGTCACTTCATAACCTGTTACTCTTTTTCCTCTTTCAAGTTTCCTGGTAAAACTAGGCCTAAAAGATGCTTGTTATCACATCCCTTTTCATCCAGACTTCAGACATTTCTTAAAGTTTTGTGTGTCTGGTCAATTATCAATTATCTGCCTTACCCTTTGGACTATCCACTGCTCCAAGTATAGCTCATTGCAGGCTGCAGGGTATCCAAAATTTCCTGTATTTAGATGGCTTGCTTATCTTTACAGAGTCTTTTTCAAAGTGTCAGGAATCTCTGTCATGGGTGAGAGATCTGTTACATAGGCTGGGATTCCAAGACAACATTCAAAAGTCTTTCTTGACTATATCACACAAAATTGTATTCCTGGGATGTCAACCAGACACCTCAGTTCAAAGAGCTTTTTCCTTCCATAGGGAAAAAATAGATCTATATCTAGATCTGTTTCTAAGGTTTTCCACTCAAACTTTGGTCACTATGAGGGAATACCTCAGGAATTTGAGTTTCATGGCTCCTGTGATTTCATGACACCCCTGGCAAGAATCCACATGAGAAAGATACAGTGTTATCTGAGGTCTCCCTTGTCCCAACACCAACACCCTTTGTATTTTCAAATTCCAGTACTGGAGTTTGTCAGAAGAGAAATCATTTGGTGGAAACAACAGATATCCTTAAATCCAGGTCTTACTTTCTCTCTGCCTGCTGCAACGTAGTTAGTCACCACAGATGCCTCTGACTTTGCTTGGGGAGTAGTTTCAGGAGGGATAAAATGCAGGGTGTATGGGACACTAAGAACAGATGCAAGCACATAAATATCAAAGAGATGTTTACCCTGATCAAGGCACTCAACTCTCTGAATCATTTTTGATCCCGGGGCCCTCTTCAGGTTGTTACAGACAATAACACAGTCATATGGTACATCAACAAGTGGGAGGGGGGACCAGCTCCTACCCCCTTGCAAGCCAGCCATGTTAGGTTGGGATATATCTTCACAGCTAAGTCTCACTCTGCAGCATCCTATGTTCTGTCAGATCAAACTTGTGTGGCAGACAAGCTGAGCAGAACCAGGGCAGACCCTCATGAATGGAAGTTAGATTGGGGATCTTCCAAGATTTGATCCATCTGTGGGGAGTTTGTCAAGTTAGACCTCTTTGCCTTCTCTCTGAACAATCAACTGGCAAGATTCTATTCCAGAGCTCCATGTAAGAAGGCTTGGAAGACAGATGCATTTTCTTTTCCCTGGACAGGAACGTTTCTGTATACTTTTCTACCATTTCTACTAATATCCAGGGTACTTCTGATGGTTCAAAAGGAATCCCCAGAGATTATTCTGGTGACTCCCTTCTGGTCCAGGCAACTGTGGTTCTCTGTTCTTTTGGAAATAGCCAGGAGCAATTACCACAATCTTCCTCAAAGACTGGATCTACTCACACAACACCAGGCATCAATCAACTTCAAATGACTGCCTGGATGACAGGGTCTTAATTCTTTTCAGGCACACATTTACTGAGGACATGTGGTGGGTACAAATTGAGGCAAGAAAGCCTGCTACCTGAAAATCATATATTAGCAAATGGAAAAGGTTTTCTAGTTGGTATCAACAACATAACCAGCACCCATTCAAGGCTAGCTGTTCTCTAGTTGTACAATATTTGTGTGAGTTGCTATACTATGGCCTTTCTTATTCCTCTATCAAGGTTCATTTATCAGCCATTTCAGCATATCTACCAATGGATCCTCCTCTATCAATGCAGTCTCATATCAAAATGTTTTTGAAAGGGGGAACAAGGCCTCCAAGTAAAACAGTGACCCCTTCCTTGGGATCTTAATTTTGTGTTAGAGAAGCTTGTTCCATTTGAACCAGCTAACCTGGCTGCCTTAAGGTTCTTAATTACTGACAGCTCTGACCTCGGCAAGAAGAGTATCGGAGTTGCTGGCTCTTATTGTGAGTCAATCCTATCTGATTTTCCACAGGGACAGGGTTTCTTTGAGAACTAATCCTTCTTTTATGCCTAAAGTGTTACCAAGTTTACTTTAAGCCAAACTATCACTTTCCCCATCTTCTTTCCTAAATGTAAAAATTAGGGAGAAAGGATAATCCATACCTTGGATATACATAGGCAACTCAGGTACTATCTTGACAGAAAATTTTTTTCAGATCTTCAGATCAATTGTTCATTTCTTGTGACGGTAAGAAGAAGGGACAGACAGCCTGTGTTGAGACAGACTATTTCCAAATGGTTGTCTAAGGCTATTATGTTTTATTATGCTCACTATGAGAAAACTATTGCATGAAGGGTCAAGGTCCACTCTACCAGGGCCTTGGTTTCATCTATGGTCTTTTCAGAAAGGCATGTATTCTAGAAGTATTCTAGTAGCTGCTACTTGGTCCTCTGTACATACCTTTGCAAAGCACTATAAGCTTGATTCCTTCTCTAGGTCCAGGTCAGGCTTTGCTAGGACCATTCTCTAGGGCTTCCGCCCAAATGTAGTAAGCTAGGATAATCTATCCATACAGCTAAAGCTACAGGAGCAGTGATAGATATGATGAACATAGTACAGTTGTATGAGTAAACTTACCATAACAGTAGATGTTTAAATGATCACTGCTGCAGTAGCCACTCCCTCCCTCCATCACCCTTGTTTTGTGGTGTGTTTTTTATGCCAGGGTGTGGACATTTATTTTTTTATTTTTCTTAGCATTGTAATTTCAGGGTTTAGCCTCCCACTCTCTGTTGACTCTGAAGGGCTTGACACCCAAATGTGTCTTTTAGTCAGCTGAGCTTGTGCTGCTTGGCAGTTTGGGCACATGAAAGGCACCCTGAAGCTTTGGAACCTGGGCAGCTGTTACATCCTTGGCATGCTATAACCCATATTTCTAAGACTACTGCAGCAATAATCATTTGAACATCTACTGTTATAGTTAATGTTGAGCCTTTTCCAGACCATTCATTTTTCCTAGCAGATGGTTTTGTGGGACCAAGTCAAAGACCTTGGTGAAGTCTAGGTCAACAATGTTTACCTCTGCACCCCTGTTATATTTTCCTCTAACACAGTCATAAATCTGGATCATTTTTTTGATGGCTTCTTCTGTCTATGAACCTGTGTTTGTTGTTGTCCTGTAGATTATCATTTAAGAAAGCAATCAGCCTGTCCCTCAGGATTCTTTCCATGACTTATCCTTTTACTGCTCTTAGACTAACAGGCCTATAGTTCGTTTCATGAATTTGTCCTGCTCTGCTACTCTCTAGCACACACTCATGGTACATGGATGCCAAGAACTTGCTATCTTTCAATCACTTTTACATTGATCTGTAGAAAAAGCTCCATCAGTGGATCTAACAGCAAACTAGCCAGATCACTGTGGAGCTTGAAAGGCAGCCACGCTGGTCTTTGTGCTTTATCATGCCTTTAGATAGCCATCTTTTCCTTCTCTGCCCTGATACTTTCCACTCTCTCCATTCTGCCCAATCTCCCTTCCCCTATCGCACTCAGCCCTTGCTTTCTTTCATAAAGACTGAAACAAAGTATTCATTCAGTACTTCTGCTCTTTCTCATTCTTCTGCTATCTCCCTCCTATCTTTGCTCGGCCTGGCCAGGTCTTTTCCTCCATTCCTTCTTCCTGCTATGCAGTTAAAGAAACCTTCATTCCCCATGTCCTGAGCTGTGCTCACGACCTTTGTTGCCTTCCTGAATGCCTTCTTGTAATGTTTCTCTTCCATTTCCTCAGCCTCTCCCTTCCACCTCTTTTTTTACCTTGGTTTCTTCCCTCATCAATTGCCTCACCTTCTAAGTTGCTACATTGGCCTTCTACTTTTACCTTTTTCTCAGTCCTCATTCAAAATCCTGAGTACTATATCCTCACTACCCAAATGCAATCCTAACCCTTTGCTAGGTTTTCATAATTCACTCCTCTAAATGTCTACACCATTATCTTCACTCATATATTCTTACACCCCCCAACACACACATATGCACAACAAGATGATCACTGTTCGCTAATGACTCCTTTATTTGAACAATTCTCACTCCTCCAAGTTGTGATCACATCCAGAATTATATTTTTGTTGTACATCCCTGCACTGATTGGTTAAACTCCTCATGGTCCAAGATCTCAGTTAATTCCTCTTATCTGAAGCTCAGAATTTCCTGATTTGTACAGGACAGATTTAAATACATTGTGACTATAACCCTCTTCCTCCTCGCCCTGGTAGGCTGGGTGCTCTCCTAGAGGGTAACAATATCCTTTATTCTGTCCTGTAATTTCTTATCTTCCTCCCTTGACATGTTTGAAGGGCAACAGAACATATTAGTCTGCCAGTGTTCTCCACTTCTACCCTAACCAGCAGGGAACTAACCCTAGCTCCTGAACCTGCTCCTTCGTGGGTGGTGTTCTTCCTGCTCTCTGACCTCAAAGTTAACACTTTTTTATGTGGATCACTACTTCTAAACCCTATTCCGCTTTTCTGTGTAATTCCTGAACAACCTAAGAACTAGTATCCTCATATTCCTCCCCATCTTGTCATATTTTAATGAGTTATTCTGGTCCAAGGCTGTTATCATAGTGAGCACAATGATGCCATAAATGAAAAACATTGGGTAAAATTTAAGGTAAAGAAAATTAATCTCAGCTGTCCAGATTTTCACAGAATCTCCAGATTTTTGCCTCTTATTTTTAGATTGCTTCTCATAAAAGTTATGGTTTTCTGGCAAATCATGGAGAATTAAAATCACTAAGTAATACTAAATAATGACACACATATGAGTTTCAGACTTTATATCCTTCAGAAAATATATAATGATGTAAATTCTGTCATTCTAGCAACTTTCAAATTTTATAGGAGCAATATTTAAAATCTGTCCCTATTTTTGGGCCTTTGTCCCCCCATTAAATGGGTCCCATTCCAGGGATTTAAATATGGTCTGTGACTTAAATAGAACATGCTGGAGGGACATATTTATCTCCCAGCAACTGCCATGTCTTTGGAACAGGCTACCAATTCATGTGAAACAGAGCACCTCTATGACACTGCTCAAGAGGAACCTGGACAAGTGGATGAGGCACTGTAAATTCTTACCAGGAATATTGCCACAGCCCTTCTGGACATGGGCAGTCATCACTAAATGCAATCTTGGGTATTGACTAGTATTTCTACGTTATTACATTGGGTTGCAACCGCTAGGCTTAAAATGACCTCCAGTTCAATAGCCTAGTAATCTCCTATGATCCTATGATTATTTCTGGCTTTGTCCAGATTTCTTGCACTGAAAGGTTGAGAGCTATGCACCAAATATTGAATTTGTCAGCATGTAGCTATATAGTACCCAGTTCGGCTTTGTTAAGGGCAGATCATGCTTCCTAAACCTGGTGAACTTCTTTGAGACAGTTACCAAGACTATAGACGAGGGAAAGGTGGTACACACAGCCTACCTAGACCTCACAAAGGCCTTCGACACCATTTCCCATTCTCGTATTATAGACAAGCTCACCAGCCTGAACATAAATCCCCATGTCACGAGATGGGTTGCCAACTGGCTCATGGACAGAACCCACATGGCAAGAGTTGCAGGAGCTAGGTCTGACTCTAAACTGGTTACAAGTGGCATTCCCCAGGGCTCAGCCCTAGGACCCCTCCTGTTCGATATATACTTCTCAGAGATACAGGTAAGCACAAGAAGACTATGGCTGACTAAGTTCGCAGACGACTGCAAACTAGGGGCTATAACTGGCTCTCCGGCTGACGCAGACATCCTCCAAAAGGATCTCACTAAGATGGATAAATGGTGTCAGAACCATGGCCTCAAGCTAAATGTCAAAAAGTGCATAGTCATCCCCTTTGGAAAAAACAAAGTATCCACAAACTACCACATAGGTGGTATCCTCCTAAATACAGAAGATGTAATAAGGGATCTGGGGACCCAAGTAGATAGTAATCTCTCCTTTGATAATCACATTGCCAAAGTGGTTAGAAAATCCTTCTATGTGGCCCACCTAATCACAAAAGGGTTTGCATCCAGATCAAAAGAGGTCATTGTGCCCCTTTATGCATCACTCGTCAGACCCATCATAGAGTACAACGCCCCATTTGGGATGTACCTTACAAGACACCTGCAACAGCTGGAAAGACCACAGAAGTACCTCACCAAGAGGATCACTGGCTTCAAACAGATGCCTTATGCAGCTCGACTGAAGAAGCTCCAGCTGTACTCGATTGCATACCGCCTACTCAGAGGTGATCTCTGCCTGACATACAAGGTCATGTCCAACCCAGAATTGATGGACATGCTCGATCTAAAGAAAACCATATCCCCTCGAGCCACAAGCTCTAGGGATCTAAACCTCACCACAACAATAAATAGGACGTGCTGGAGGGATAGATTCCTGTCCCAAAGACTTCCCATGCTCTGGAACAAGATTCCAGTCTACATTAGGCAGAGCCCCTCACTAACACTCTTCAAGAGAAACCTTGATGAGTGGATGGGAAACAGAAAGTTTACCCCGGGGATCACTTCAGTGGCTCTGCTGGACAGAGGCACAGGGAACTAATCCAAGGGGGGGGGTGAAAGCCAACACATTCCAGCTAGGCTTATAAATGCCTTCAGGCAGATAGCCTAGTACCTACCTATGAACCTATAATACAACTGCTCTCTCGCTGACTGTTATATAAGAACTACATCTGAAAGTGTGCCCTATGCAGTTCTGAACATAAAAAAGTGGATTTTACAGGAGCAAGCCAAAAATATGAGGCAAAAATCTGGATATTTTATGAAAATCTGGACAGTTGAGAGGTATGGTGCAATATTATATCTTAATTATTGTCCCAACAAAATGTGATTCTAGGAGTACTAGAGTACATGACCTTTGCCCAGAACAGATTGGTCTGTGTGAGTATCATTTCCTAATGCAGTACTGTCATCTTGGGTGTGAGTATCATTTCCTAATGCAGTACTGTCATCTTGGGTGTGAGTATCATTTCCTAATGGAGTACTATCATTCTGGGTGTGAGTATCATTTCCTAATGCAGTACTATCATTCTGGGTGTGAGTATCATTTCCTAATGGAGTACTATCATTCTGGGTGTGAGTATCATTTCCTAATGCAGTACTGTCATCTTGGGTGTGAGTATCATTTCCTAATGGAGTACTATCATTCTGGGTGTGAGTATCATTTCCTAATGCAGTACTGTCATCTTGGGTGTGAGTATCATTTCCTAATGGAGTACTATCATTCTGGGTGTGAGTATCATTTCCTAATGCAGTACTGTCATCTTGGGTGTGAGTATCATTTCCTAATGGAGTACTATCATTCTGGGTGTGAGTATCATTTCCTAATGCAGTACTGTCATCTTGGGTGTGAGTATCATTTCCTAATGGAGTACTATCATTCTGGGTGTGAGTATCATTTCCTAATGCAGTACTGTCATCTTGGGTGTGAGTATCATTTCCTAATGGAACACTGTCATTTTGGCTCAGGGATTTGGTATAACATTAAGATGAAGTAGATGAGGTATTGTCCAGAATGCAGAAATAATTTTGTGTCCCTCAACACTAATATAGAGATACAAAGAGACAAAATCTCATTAGTTATAATGTGTTAAGACATACTGAAGAATTTATTTCTGAAATTGCTTTATTCTTACAAACACTGTTTCTAAGGACTCGTTTAGTTTCTCAGGACTCTGCAAAATACTGCATGAATGGCTTAGCTTGAGCAATGGCTTTTCAATTTACTGATTACAAAAATCATGTAATATTAGTACACATAAGATTGTGTCCAGGTGGGAAGAATTTAAATTAACTGTAAACAAAATCATGGAATACAGATCACATGCATAAGCATCTCTTGGATAACATTAGGATGGTTGTAGTTGTGTTTTATCACAAAGGAGAGGTAGAGTTGTTGTTATTGACAAGGAATAAACTGGAGGGAAGGCACCTTTTATCTGCCTAGGAGTTAGGTCCAGTGAAAATAGCCAGTTCAGAAACATGGATCTTGGCCTGCCACAGCTTTACATCTAAAGATCCAACTTCTAACCCCTACATTGCAATTGGAAACAGTAAAATAGAACAGACTGTATAATGACAGGACAGAAAAAGTGAACATTCACAAATACAATAACAGGGCTCAGCTCCATTTATGTGTTCCAAAGACTGCGCAACGACAAACAGTTTCAAAATATGTACTTTTTTTATTCTCCCACTACCTCCCTGCCAATACCCAACATCCCTCAGTCAGTCAGACCATTTTGCCCCTGTTGTATGAGACACGATTGTGGAAGGCTATCATTCAGGCAGCTGTTATGGTCTTTTTGTGTTTTTGATCTTAATCTCTCTCTCAAGAGGCTGACATGCACTCTCACAGAAGGAACAGCCTGCAATGCATTCCACTGTACGTGTGCACATTCTTGCACATGCCACATAAAAGCTACCACACAAACGTGGCCTAGCAGAGCCAAGCCCATGTCTCAGCCATCTGCTGTTTGTCATGTTCCTTTCTGTCAAGTAAGTGCTGATTCTGTAGCAAACCAGACCACCTTCCTCTACCCAGGATGGTTGTGCTAACATCAGCCTTTCACATCCACCTTTTCCTGCCAAGCTTCTCCAGAACTTACTGCTGATTGTCCTTCTGTTATTTAGGTTGTAATCAGGAAATCATCCTTCTATGCTGTGCAGCATGTTATATGGAGCCAAAGTATGCACACACACACACACACACACACACACACACACACACACACACACACACACACACACACACACACACACACACACACACACACACACACACACACACACACACACCTCTGGTGCAATGCAATCTTTGACAGTTCACCAAGGGATATTTTTTTCTACATCCCTAACTGCTTGAGTATTGATTCCAACATTTATGCTAATATTAGTTGTCTTCTTGTAGTGTGGTACTACTGCCTGAATCCCACCATGTGTGGCACCTCTGGTGCTGCAGACCTGATCACCTCCCCCAGGAGAGACTAATCAGTTCACACACACCACAAACGCACACAGATACTCATACACACAGACTCACACACAACACAACACACAACACATACAACACACAACACACACACACACACACACACACACACACACACACACACACACACACACACACACACACACACACACAGCGCCTCCAGCCTCAGACTTCTATTTTATCTCAGGTCTTTATCTCTGTCATAGTCAGAGCTTTATCTTTCTCTGCCATGGGGCTGGGGATACCTAAACATCAAAGAGATGGTGATACTCACTACTTGCACCTGTCACTCCATCCATTGCTGTTTTTCCAAATGGCACTTGAGTTTTCTATTCACCATAATTATTTTATTTTTGCCTTCTCTCTTTGGGTCTGCATTTCTCTCGCTCTCTCTCTTGTAAGTGTGCGTATGTTTGCGTCGGTTACATCATTTGCCATGCATTTTTTATAAATTCCCTCTCAGTTCTATTACTGGGCTATTACTTGTAAGTTTACTACATATGACTGGTGACAACTACAACAACAACAAAAACAAAAACAATAATAATAATAATAATACTTCACAAATTAGATCATTTCTTTCACTATATTTCTGTGTGTAATAATTGATGTAGATCATACAGTACTGTGGACATCACTTCTGTATGTTAAAGCATTATAATCTATTGCCGTTGAAAAATATCCTCCTGTCCCCCACAGAGATGGGAATAATCAACTGTCAGGGACATAAAACTGGGATCTTTGTCAATGATAGTGAAAAGCAGAAACAGTAGCATTTCTTAGATGAACTATTCTTCCATCATTCGTAACTGCTTGTCTTCTTTTTAAGTTAGAGACTATATTCATTCTGAAATCTGTAAACATCAGAAGGAAGGCTGCACAAGTCCGATCATTTTCTTGCTCAGTTGTGTTTTATTCCCTCTAATTATAACACCAACTAATTTTGTTCCTCACAATGGTAGTAATAATTGCTAAGCTTTTCAAGCGGCTTGACTGCACTAACCCCATACTGATATTTTCTCCTTTACAGTGTATATAGGGTGTACTCAGAAATATCGAAGTGCACTAATGTCAGACACCTAAACATTAATCCCGTAAGATTAAAACACATAAGAATGAAAAAACCCACATTTTTTTTTGCAGGGGCAGGTCTTCCTGCACACCCTCCTGCTAATTATATATACCGACTCCGAGATCGCTCTACAGTGGGGAAAGGGTAAAGTCCCTATCCCCACTTTTCACTATCTCGCACAAACTTAATGCTGGTAGAGGTGATTGACTGAGTTTTGATCACTTCTGCAGGCATAAAAAACATTTTATATTATGAACATTCAATTATATGGATGTTTTCCATATATATATATATATATATATATATATATATATATATATATATATATATATATATATATATATATATGTGTGTGTGTGTGTGTGTGTGTGTGTGTGTAAATTTAAAAACATGAAACACAAAAATACAGAGAAACATCAAAAACAAATACTCAAAATGAAGACAAAAAACCAGATTAAATTAACAGCAAAAAAAAAATGCCCATTCTTGTCTGGTAATCAGCTTACACTAAAAATACACTAAAATGAAACAAAATAAAAACAAACTATGCTAATAGCACAGGACATGGTTCATCTGAATAGTGGTAGTGATACATAAAAGGGTTTTATAAGGTAAGGTACAGGGTTATGGTTGGGGGTATTAACTGAGTTAGGGTTAGCATGTATTAATAAGGTGTTTCTAAGGTAAGGAGCAGGGTTAGGTGTAGGGTTAAGGTTAGGGTTAGCATACGTTGCTAAGCACTTTACTAATGCATACTAATCCTGCCTAACCCTGCACCTAACCTTAGAGCAAGTTCAGACACATGCACCAACAAACAAGCACAACACCAAAGCTATCTCACTACCTGACCCATTCCCTAATCCTAACCTGCCCGCACTCACACAAACACATTCCCAGCCCTAATACCAACCCACTTACCTCTGTCTACATTCTGAATTGGCTACATTTTGTGTTGCCTACATTCTAATAATGCCTTTCTGAGTATCTACATTTTGAATGGCTCACACACACACATATATATATATATATATATATATATATATATATATATAGATCCATATGAGTTCGTCGACAGTTCATAAGAACGACACTCACTTCTTCGACACGACATCATCGACCATTCATATTATCGACATGTCAGGTATGCGATCTTCCCCCTTGCAGGACCCATGTTAGCACTTGTTTCTGTGTTGACACGATTAGGGTGTTACGTGACTCTGTACAATTTACCTTAACACAGAAACAAGTGCTAACATGGGTCCTGCAAGGGGGAAGATCGCATACCTGACATGTCGATAATATGAACGGTCGATGATGTCATGTCGAAGAAGTGAGTGTCATTCTTATGAACTGTCGACGAACTCATATGGATCCATATATATATATGGATCTAGGACGTTTGCTCGAGTGAGCAAATGTCCGAATCCATAATAACCGAACACACTTTAATGAAAGCGCTTTTATCGAAAAAGCGCTTTCGTTAAAGCGTGTTACAAAAAAAATAAAATAAAACACTACATTTACATTTTACACCCCCCACTTTAATATTCTCCCTCCGAGACCGCACTACAGTGGGGAAAAGAGAAATTTCCCTTATCCACACTGTAGTACAGCCTCAGCAACAGGCATACTTACATGAAAGTGCTTCTTTGGTGAAAAGAACTTTTGCGTAAGTATGCCCGGCCGTTTGGGTTTCGGTCGTTTGCTCACTCGGGCAAACGTCCTAGATCCGTATATATATATATATATATATATATATATATATATATATATATAGCTATATGGGTCTACTTTGGATGAACGAAATGCCACTTACAAAAAACCTGTTTCACCGAGATGAGAAGACTGACACCACCACAACACCAATGTCTCAGAACACCGACTATTCACTCCAGGTAAGTAACCGCTTGGCCATCCGAAACAATCATGTAAACGGAAGAAAAACAAACCCACCCCCCCATACCAACTCCGAGATCGCACTGCTGTGGGGGTAAGGGGCACAGTTCAACAGGATGGCCATACTTACCTGCAGTGAATAGTCAGTGTTCTGGGACATTGCTGTTGTGATGCTGTCTTCTCATCTCGGTGAAATGGGTTTCAGGTAAATAACATTTTGTTCATCTAAAGTAGACCCATATATCTCCATCCATCCATCCTCATCCCCGTTTCCTATTTTTGCACATGGGGTCGAGGTGTCACTTCAGCAGTGACAATCATCCCGAGCTAAGGTTTAAACCACCAAGTGGCTAGCCGTGCCACGGTAATTCTTTTGCACACACACTCTCACCTACAGCCAATTTAGAGTGCCCGATTCATCTACAGCATGTATTTGGAATGTGGGAGGAAACCAGAGCACCCAGAGGAAACCCACGTGACCACAGAGAGGATATGCAGACTCTGTTCAGAAGGCACCCTAGCCGAGAATCGAACTGAAGGACCTCTTACTGTGAGGTGACAATGTTAACCTCTGTACCACCATTTGTTTCTGAAGGAATTGGACATATTCTGATTATCAGGAAAGCTTGTTAAATAATTTTAGAAAGTGTTGTGTAATATAGGTGTCTTTCTTCTGTTATCGAGATTTATTTTGAGTATTAGATTCCTTAATATGGTGTTAGTTTCCCCAGCATAGGCTTTCAGGCAGACAGCAAGATCAGACAGAGATTACCTTAAAGTGACCAGTAAGAAACATAGTATAGTGGCAGTTCCTGAAACCTGTCTGAATAGTTGGAAGTTTTCCAAACCTTGCAATTTTTCTAATAAGAAACCACTGACTTTTTCAGGTTCTTTCAGGTGACTTCTTTAAAGGCTACAAACCCCAGTGTTATTTTTAATGAAAGGTCAGATCAGTCAGGCATAAAATGATAGAGTGATTTCCTGGAGTAAATACACTTCCTTTTAGAATTAGATAGGCTACAAAGTATGCTTTAGAGGTGATATTAGATGCATACTGGTTACAGTATAATTAATCTTTGCCCTTGGATCCTTAACAATGCCATAATTTTTATAATTTGATGGTTTATTTCATTGGCATAATTTCTATCCGTTTTGCTTAGTCTCATAATACTACATTTGATATTAAATCTAATGTCATTATGGCTACACAAGGTATGTTTTACAGACCAGCTTGAAGAACTATATTATATTTCATTAAAGTAAGTATATTACCCATCTTGCAGTCATTGTCATATTGGGTTACTAATAGTGCATTTTTATGAAATAATGGACTACAATTGGTACTTGGTGGAAGAAGATGAGTCAGTGCTATAATGGGAAATGTTATTTATTTATTTATTTATTTATTTAACATTTTTTAACCGGGAAAGTTCGACTTGGAACAAAGCCAATTTTCAGCGGAGGCCCCTGGGAGAAATGCTCTAGATGCATGTCTTTGTAACATGAAAGGAAACCGGAGCACCTGGAGGAAACCCACACAAATGCAAGGAGGACATGCAGACTCCATACAGAAAGAAGCCCAGCCGAGAATCGAATGAGAGAACCTCTTGTTGTGAGGCGACAACGCTACCGCTGCACCACTGTGCCATCGTTATTCTCTTTTTTTAAACACCTTTATTGAATT
Organism: Protopterus annectens; assembly: GCF_019279795.1. Classification (NCBI taxonomy): domain Eukaryota; kingdom Metazoa; phylum Chordata; order Ceratodontiformes; family Protopteridae; genus Protopterus; species Protopterus annectens. Next base: position 1,154,178,565 of record NC_056746.1, read on the forward strand.
ATCAGATAAGATATTAGCAGACATGCGTTTATATAAAAGAAAACAAACTATATTGACATTTTCACAGTTGTAAACATTATACATAACATATAGTGTTTTGTATAATTATCATCAATCCAACATTGCATAAATTTATCAGTTTCTGTCTTCTCTCAAACCTTACTCCTCCTCCTCCTCCAAACATTATTCTGCATGCATTGTTCCCACAATTCCATTGTTTTAAAATGTAATTTACTCCTACCCTTTTATAAAGGTCCCACTTCCAGTTCTTTTAACTCTGTTACAGTAGTCAGTATTTCAAATACAGTTGGTTTAGATTTTGATTTCCATTTTCTAGTAATTGCTTTTTTGGCAGCCATCAGAAGTAAACTTAACAAGACCTTCTTATATTTAGGCAGTTCAGATCCTGTATCCCAGCTCAAAAAAAAAAAAAAAATGTCCTTAGTTACCTATTTGCTCACCTAATATTTCTGATGGAGTATTCTGTAGTCAGCTCATTACACACCCTCAACATGTGGTCCCAGTTGCCTCTTTCTTCCCTGTCACACTTACAACATTTGGCATCTACCCGAGGAAAAATTTTTTGATTCTGCTTGGAGTATACAAATATCTATTTAAACACTTGCAAGCAAAAATCCTAAATCTTCTAGACTTCCTTGCATATTTGAGAGCCATACATATATCCTACCATTGTTTTCGTGTGAATTGATGATCTAGTTTCTCTTCCCAGTCTTTTCTAACGTCCTCTGATTGATTCTTAATAGTGATTATGCAATATTTTACATGCCATACTAATTATCCATTTTATAACAGCAGCTTCTGTTCTAGATTCAACTACAAACTCACCAAAGCAGGTCTTTCACTTAGGATTCTCCTGTCCCTTTCTCTTTACCTGTACTCGATATCAGTTCCTGATAGTGAAGGCTGTCTCCAGCCTGCAGTCCAAATGTCTTCTTGGTCTCTTCCCAGACTGTTACCTTTCCCTTTCTCGCTATTTGCGCCCAATACCTTGGTTCCTTTGTCAGTTTTCTACAGTAAATTCCAGCTGCTGTTGCCTCTTCTCTGTACCCTTAATTGCAGTCATCCTATCAGCAAAATCTCCTTTCTCCATTCTCATGTCAGCTTAGTTCTTAGAATACTTTCTGCTACTTTTTTTTTTTTTATACAGTGGGGTATTATCCAAGTCTTAAGATCTGGTAAAATATATAGTTAATGCCATATAGTTTAGCATATAGTGTGGTAGCATATCTGATTTCCAAAGCACCAGCAGGCCTTCTTCAGGCAGTCTTACCTAACTAAATGGAAGAGACTTTCTTTTGGGGCAGCTTAGCAGTCTGTGCTCCCCAAATGCTGCCTAATTCTCAAGTTGCTGAATTACCTGACTCACACAAGGCAGGCTTGTGCTATTTGTTGTCAAAATGCATCTTTTTGAAATATCTGCCTGCTTCAGATCACCCTGCCCTTGCATTGATAGCTTTCCTAAAAGGAATTTTGTGCTTAGGTCTTTCCCAACATCCACTATTTCTTCTATGAGATTTATCCTTTATGGCAGAAAATCAGACACTGCTTTATTTTGAGTGATTGTCTTTGCACCCAGTCATTTTAAAAATCTTTGCAAAAGTGACGTCATCTAGAAGGATTTCTTTGTTTTGGGATTTATTTTATAACCAACCCTCCATAGTGTTCCACTTTGATAGAACTGCTGTCTGCACTAATCAGTAAACTATGTCTAAAGTATAGCTCTAAACCTGTTAGCACAACAAAATCTGGACACAGCCAAAAATAATGGTAGGACAAAGCCCCCCAAAATAGGGAAATTTTTAAATATTAAAGTTAGAAAGTTCAAAATAAAAGGCAAAAGGGGGCACTAAACCACTTGAATATTTTAATAAAACCAACAGAAAAATCAGTAACGTGAAGAGCTTTTTGTCCGATCAAGTGACCGGACTTCTTCAGAGAAAATCAAACAGCAATTCTGTTGTTTAAAAACGTATTCATTTCCCTCCGCACCATAAGTTAACCAATCAAGTATACCCACACACTCTCTAATAATTAACAAATTAGATAATTAACTTAAATTAGCTAATTAACTGAAAAATTAAAAATTTATAATAATAATACTAGTACTAATACTAGCCTAAATATTACAGCCCTCCAGCACATACTTGTTGCATTAATAACAATAACATAGGGTTACGCCACCATACAGGGCAGTTAAAAACCTCCCCCACAAAACAACAATTTTTCAATTTGAATTGTCTTTATTCCTTTATTGGTCAGGGTTTGAACTATGTCACTTCATTGTAACCTTTATACATACTGCTATACATATTGTTTATATGTTTTAAAATTGTTATGCCTTTTAGAATGTTTATTTACTTAGTTAATTAGCTAATTTGTTAATTATTAGAGAGTGTTTGGGTATACTTGATTGGTTAACTTATTGTGAGGAGGGAAATTAATATGCTTTTAAACAACAGAATTGGTGTTTGATTATGTCTGAAGAAGTCCGGTCACTTGATCGGACCAAAAGCACTTCACGTTATTGATTTTTCTGTTGGTTTTATTAAAATATTCAAGTGGTTTAGTGCCTCCTCTTGCCTTTTATTTTGGAGTTTAGTTGTTGCACCTGTTGTTCCAGTTTTTAAACTTAGAAAGTTGCTAGAATAAACAGTTTTGTGTTACCGTACATTTTCTGAGGGATATGAAAACTGAAAATCAAATGCCTGTCATTATTTAGTGAAGTCAGTCTTCACTGTTTTGCCACAAAAATCAAAAAAATCACATTTTTTATGAGTAACGGACCAAAAATATGAGTTACAAATCTGGACATTCTGTGAAAATCTGGACAGTTGAGAGGTATGGAAAGTTATTTCAGCTGTCTGATTGAACCAGTCAGTTAAGCAGTCTTTTTTCATAAGAGGAGAGCAGAGGGAGTGATTGTTTGATATTCATTAGATATGCAGGAGCAATGAAAATACTAAGTATTCAGAACAAAAAGTCTGATTAACTGTGTTTCATGCAAGCAAGGCCTTGATGGCGGTACCTATGACCCAGCAAACATTGTCTAAGTCACTTAACTATTGTTTTACTTTCCTTTATGACAAATGCAAAGCATTTACAGGCATCACCAGGACACAATATACCACAACTGCTGATGCATATTTAAAAAATGTCTTTATAGAAGACATACCTGTGGCTGTAACTTGGACAACCATCCACAGCTTAACTGAATGCTACAAGCTAGAACTGCCATCTATAAACAGGGCAGACATTAGTAAGTCACTGTTAGATGCAATGCTGATTTATATATCAGTGAAGACTATATTTTTGGGGATTTTGTCTATTTATTATACTTCTGCAATAATTCTCTCCAATGTAAGGTACATATGTGTGAGGTACTCAAGCTAGCAATAGAACTTAAAAGGAAAGTCCTAGGTAGCTGTACCGACAGCCTCCCAACCCTCAAATACTGGATTCATATTTGTCTTTAGGTATTGCCCTTCACAGCCTACCTGCTATAAATTGTACATAATCCCCCCAACTGAAGCTAACCATCTGATGCTAGGTATTTCTCCTATTTCTTCAGGACTACATGTCCAAGGTAACCCCCAGATCCCTGATGCCCAAGTTAGCTAGTAAGCTGGGAAAAGGTATAAGGGCTGTGATCTGAGATGCAAAGAGGAGCTGAGCTAACAACAGCATTATATCTACTGCTCTGGAGTAGCACTGAGTGAAGTGAATGGGTGCACATGATGCATCTCTCAGTTTGTCCTGACCCCCTCATCCACTGCTGATGCATTTAGTCCATGGTCCTGGTCTCCACTGTGTGCTGCGGACATGGAAAACCTAGCATGCGCCTGCTCCTTTCGGCTGAGAGGGGCCCTTCATTTATTTTCCTAACCAGGGTTCTCCTGCAGTGCCCAGGCTGATAATCAAACATGGGTATGTGGGACACAGTCAAAGGTTTATCCTCATATGCCACAAATCCAGATATAAATTGCATCTAGTTATTTTGTGTTATAGTTAGCAGTTATTTCACTAAATTTAACTTTAAATGTTTTAACAAAAAACTAGAGATGACGTAGTGTAGCACTACCATTATACCAAAGTATGTGTCACATGACTCTATAATAACAGTAGAGAAAGAAAGATATTTCTCCCAGGGGGTGTGTTATCCTTCAGCTGTCTCACAGGTCATGCTGAAGGATGACAGATATATGCAAGTTAATGTTCATTCGTTATACTGCTTCCCAGCTCTGTCCCGTGAAGATCTACAGCTGTGGTCAGTATCTCATACAATGACACTTATGAATACACTTCCATTAATGGGCCAACAGTGGGGGGCAGCATATGTATCTTCAAAGAACATCCAATATCCAAGGAGAGAGAGAAAACGACTCATTAGAGTCCAGTTTGACCATGTGATACTATCATGCTTGTTTAAGGTTAGGTCCCGTGTACTTCTCTGGCTGTTCCTTGAGGACCCCATGCCTGAGAAATGCCAAGCACATGCATTGTTGCCTGACAATACATCATAGTTAACTGCCTTCCATCACTCTTTAGTACAAGGTATGCCTGCTACCTGCATTGCCATGGTCTTGCATCAGTTCCTTCTGCTCCCAGAATCACTGACATTATATTTAAAATAATAGTTTATCTGTATAGAGCAGTTCTATAGATTAGATAGGTTATACTTTTGGTTAAGATGGTTAAATGTTAATGGTGATTATAATTGCTCTAAAATGAATCGAATAAGTGCTATTAGGCTATCTGCAATTTGCTGTTCAGTTACTAAGCCACACAGATAAACAAACAAAGCAAAATAGAAATCACTTTATAAAGTTTGGAAGCTTGAGTTTTGAAAATAAAAATGACCTTTCTAGTACATTGTGGGTAAAAAGAACTTACCAGAAGAGTATAACGTGTTGCTTTCATTTCCCTTGGAATCTGAGTTAAAATCAGAAGATGGTGCACAGTGTTGTTCAGTGCTGCTCATGTGGCCAGGTGTGTGTGTTTTTCTATTTGTGCACAGCAGTATTTGATAGAAGTCTAGTTATAAGGACACTCCCTTGTAAACTGTAAACACTGGTTGTGTCTTAGCCACACACACAGAAACATGCTGAATCAGATCACAGATAAGAATATTCATAATCCACCCAGTCTGTCCATTATTAATACAAAACAAGCATCTTGCCCAGTTCTCACACATCCCTTTGTGCCAAGAACTACGTTACTCTTAAGTCTCTTTCAGGCATCCTTAGCAGCATCATTAAAACATGTACTCACATACAGATATATGATTTTAAATCAGATTTTTTTTCTGTGATACATTAAAAAAAATGTATAACTTCAGACCACAGCGGTGCAGAATGCAGTCACTACAGAGTGCAAATATATAAGTTACAAGGCTCCACAGTCTAAAAAAAAATATTTGTCAGTACAACCCTTCTTACTCTGTCAAATGACTGACACTGATTACTTTCAGATTTATTTGTGATTTTTATCTACTGTGAGGCTATTCTTAGAATCTGCAGTTCACTCAGAAGAGAGGTATTTCCCTGTTTGTTTCTGAATATATCCCATTGAGATTCAAGAACAGAGGTATTTCCCTGTTTGTTTCTGAATATATCCCATTGAGATTCAAGAACAGAGGTATTTCCCTGTTTGTTTCTGAATATATCCCATTGAGATTCAAGAACAGAGGTATTTCCCTGTTTGTTTCTGAATATATCCCATTGAGATTCAAAGCAGGCTTAATGATTTTCATTCCTTGACCAGCTGTGATAACACATACTATATCAATGCATGTTTACTTCAGAAGGTGTTTACAGATGGCTGTCATATTCACTCTTAATTTAAATTTGCACAAGATCTACAGAGATGCCTTCCCTATACAAAAGCGTAGATGATTCATCTCTGCAAAAGACTCTGGTGTACACTCATGCGGTTGAAACACCCAGATGTCATAATTTAATGTTATCTTAGACACAGTCTGATTAAGATTTGTGTCTTGCAGTTGTACAACAAAGCTTTATCCTTGTCTACTACCACTTCCTAAAGCTAAGAATTTGCTAAAATCACACTGTGCAGAAATGCCATAATGGACATAGGTTCCTTCGTCCATTACTTTATTATTGCAGCTGCTTCAGAGGCAAAGAGGAATATCCTTATATCTTTTTATAGGTTATTATAACTTCTTATTTATGCTGAATGAAACAGGCTGAGTCAGATGGCAGGTAAGAATCTTCTGAATTTACCTGGTCTGCCCATTGTATTTAAAATCTCAAATAATTATTTATTTATTTTATTTTACATTTGTTTACCGGGAAAGTCCAACTGGACACAGGTCCTTTTTCAGCTGAGGCCAGGGAGAAAAGCTCCCAGTTACAAATTACAGCAGATAAAAAAGAAACAAATACAAAAAAGAAATACAACAATTAGTACAGAAGTATGTATACGTACAAAAATACAATGCATACACGAAACGTTGACCTAACATGGATGATTGAGAACACCTAAAGAGTATTTAAGCAATTGTCCTTAAGTGTTTGGTATTATACAGAGGTAGCTTGCAACATACCAAATAAAGCATATTGGATCATATCGGATTTTTGTGAGAGAACGCAGTTGAAGTTAATATAGATATACACCTTCTCAATGTGGGTATATATTCAGGGAGTGAATTAGGCCATGAAAAGGTGTAGGCTCTTGAGATTATATCAGTAAGTAAAATTAGCCAGGACAGCTGCAAGAGCAGATCCAAGTTTCAGTTAAATGTGATATCAAATGTTTTTTCAATTGTACTTTAGAGTTGGATGTTATAGGGGATGGTAGTTTATTTCATATTTTAGGTATGAAATTTGAGAAAAGTGAGTCCCTGCTGAGTTATTTGCTTTAGAGATATCTAAAAGAGATTTATTGCTGGAATGTAGAGAGCTAGTATGTGGTTTTAAAAGGTATTGGAGCACTGGGATTTTTTTAGGATGATGCATGATATTATGAACAAAGGTTAGTTGGTTTAAGAGTAGTAGTTGTGGGAGTTCTAACCATTTTAGAAGTTTAAGAGATACACAGTGATGTGATCTGTATGGGGAGTCAGTGGCAAATCTGGTGATTTTATTATAACAAGATTCAAGTTTGGCTAGATCTGTTTTTCTGAGGTTGGTTAGAATTGAGGAGGCATATAGGAGTGTTGACAAGAGATGTGTGTGAGCGATGGTGGCTTTTGAGTTTGTGGTCAGGAATTGTTTGTTCCGGTAGAGGGTATCTATTTTTGTGTACTTTCTTAATGATTTGAGAGATGTGAATACTGAATTTTAAATTGTTGTCAATTTCAACACCTAGACGTTTGTTGTGTGTTACTGGTGTGATGGTGGTGTTATTTTTGGATGTGATACTGAATGATAGGGGTTATGGTTGGGGTGAGAAAGAAGAAGCTTGGTTTTGTTGGGAATTTAGAATGAGTTGGGTGTTAGTGAGCCTTGTTTCAGCAGCAAGAAAAGAGTTTTGGGTGATGGTCTGGAGGTCTTGTAGGGAGGGGGCTGCACATACAAGTGTGGAGTCATCTGTTTATTGTATAACTGTAGCATGAGGGGTAGAGGTGTGGAGTTGGTTTGTGAAGGGAGAGAGAAAAGTAGAGGTCCAAGGATGGAGCCTTGGGGAACCCGTACAGTAACTGGAAGGGGGTGGGGTTCATTTTGCCATTGAACAGCCTGCTGGAATCCTGATAAGTAGCTATTAAACCAAGTAATTAAGGAGGTGCTGAGGTTTAAGGTGATTTACCATGTTGAATGTTTTGAAAAGGTCAAAAAATGGCTGATAAGTTTACATTAGGGCTGTGGTAGTACTATGATGGGGCGAAAACCATGCTGAGTATCTGACAGTAATTTGTGTGTTTGTAGGTACTGCATCAATTGTGTGTGAACTACTCTCTCTAGAAGTTTAGATAGAGGTGATAGAATGGCAGCTGGGTGATAGTTGGTGAGTTTAGTTGAATCCTTCCTTTGTGTCGGGGTATAACATGGGAGAATTTACAGATGCCAGGTACCAAGTTTTCTGAGATAGATCTGTTTATTAGTATGGCTACAGGGTATGTGATTGCTTCTGCTGCGATTTGCAAAAAGTCAGCAGGGAGTCTGTCTGCTGCTAAGGTGGTTGGCTTTAGTTTTGTAGTAGTTTTTTTTATTGTGTTAACAGAGACTGGTTGTAATGTAAAGGTACTGTGTTACAATAAGAGTGGTTTGGAGGTGGTCAGGGTGTTATGGGAATTTGAGAGGGCTAAGATAATTTCTGTGAAGTATTTGTTGAATTGAGTTGCAATGTTATCAGAGCTTCTGGTAGCTGTCGGTGTGAGTGTAGTGGATTTACCAGGGCAAAGTATATTATTTATGGCAGCCCAGAACTTTGGGGGGTTATTATGATGTTTCTTTTAAATATTTTGGTAATAATTTAATTTGTCAAGTTTAACTTGTTTTTTTGCTTTGTTTCTCAACTGCAGGAATAAAGATTTTGAGTATTGTGATTTATTTTTATGGTACTATTCCCAGGCTTTGTCTCTAGCTATTAGGGATCTGCAGTCCTTGAATAGTCAAGGTGCATAATTGGCCTTTACTCTAATAGTTCTTGGGGATGCATGGATGTTCAGTATGTCTAGGAAGGTGGAGTTAAATGATTTAACAGCTTCTTCCAGGGGTTGCTGTCTGAGGGCCTCTCAGTTACAGATCTTTAGTGACAAGATAAAGTTGTTGGGGTTGAAATTCTTTTTGTTATGGACCTCGTGGTAGATGGTTGACCAACCTTGACAGGCATGGCTCCTTAGAAGAAAGGTTGGATGATGGTCACTAAGACCGTCAGGAAGGCAACTGGATTGAGAGCATAGAGTGGGGACATTGTTCAGAATCCAGTCAATAATCTCAAATAATTTACTTACAACGTCTCTACACTCAGTTAAAATAAAATGCTGATAAAATGTATATATGTAAGTAACTTAAAATTCTTAGAATAATTATTTTGTTTACTTTTGCTGTAATATAATGTTAAAATATGCTGCAATGTTATACATCAAGACAATGCTGTAAGACTATTTATGTTCTAATATTTTATCTCAAATTTAATGTACTCAACTCATTCTATAAAACTTCATGTCATAATAATGCTGTAAAGCTTGTCATTCTGCAATATTTTACTGAAGTTAGTAAATGTAAAAGTATGTGTACTTGCTATTATACCTGGATTGTGGTTGAAAAACAGTAATGTTCAACCAGTATGCCTACTGAGTTATGAAATGAATAAATAAAAATAAAAACAAGCTGCTGGCAAACTGTATGATAGCTGGCATTCATACAGTGATATTGGAGACTTCAGGCCCATTTTGCCGAATGGATTGGAAACAGTTCCAACTTCTACGTGAGTAAGCCAAGTCTTGATGGTTGAGGGAACTCATTTTATTCAGTTTAACTGCAATTGTTCGATAAGCAGGTGAATACAGTGATCCAGCAGATTTTTATTAGATGTGACTTGGATCCTTAGACGACAGCAGCAAACACAGATGCAAAGTAAACATAATATATAAAATGACGTATACAAATATAAGAACATCAAAGCTGATAGGACATTTAAAAAGTTCAAAAAACAGGTAATAAAGACAAATGGAAACAATTGGGATCCACTTACTGTTTTATATCATTGTACTTCCAGGACAGGTTTCAGCCCATTATCAGACAGTCCCATTTCTCCCTTTATCACTGCTATGGCTCTATATATTACTTCTACTGACAGTAACATCAGGCAGGATGTAGGTGCCATTCAAGCCTGGGAATATGGTGGGATTACCTTTGTAACTATGCTGCTAGCCAGCTGCCCCTGCATGCAGACTTTTATGCATGCTTTCTCCTGTCTCTGCTGGTATAATATACTTCCAGGGGCTAGACACTGTAGCTGAATACAACAATCACAATAACAACACAGTATCCTGGCCTTCAACTGAGTGTAATTCTGCTCCAGAAGGTACCTCCACCATCTGCCTGGATACAGTAATGGTCATTGGTCAGTACATCCCAATCCTTCTGGCTTGCCTTCCATCATCAGGGCCACTAAATGAATCCTGGTCTTCACAGATTAGTATGAAGCAAAGCCCCTGTAACAATGGGGTAGCTACCTTCATATTAACTACAATATAACAAGTGAATTGCTTCTTTGGTAGCAACAACGGAAAATTGAATCCATAAAATTTGTTTAATACTTCACTCAGTGATACGAGAAAAGAGACAAGTAATGCAGGCTAACCTCATCAGGTGTGACAAGTGTCTGTTAGTGCAAGTAAATCTGTGAGAGAGTCAAGAATGGGTTAGGAGCAGACAAGAGTAACATTTAAATAGAACGTAAGACTGAAAGGCAGCCTTCAAAGAACTATTGAGGTAAAGCTGTTAGCAAGGCCAAGCAGTATGGCCACTTAGATACTGTGCTCTTCAGGCAACAACATTTGCATATGTAATATTAAAAAAAACTCTCTGTGTTGCCTAATCAAAGGAACTAATATTGGAATCATATGGAAACAAAAATTAACAAAATCTGAAAACAGAAGTTGCCTGTATAATGTTTGTGAAAGTTTACAAGAATGGTCTTCAGTTGCTTCTGGACCATGAAAATTTCTTCATAGATAATCTTGTCGCACACACAGGCAACTGCAATGAAACTAGTCCAAATGGAGAGATGAGGGTGTCCGACTGGAGAGATGATAAAGTCAGCAAACAAAGGAGAGTAGTATTGATGGAACTGAATTCATTCTGAAGTGTCGATGAGTACCTTCATGAGATGGACCCTATTTTTACAAAATCCCAACAAAACAACATTGCTATATAGACTGTATTTTATATAGCATATATCATGCACAGAGGTAGGTTAAAAAATAAAAAAGATAGATGGGTGCACAAGACCCAGGATAAAGAAGAGCCCAATCCTGGTAGGCGCACTGGTGCCAGGACTGGAAAAAATGACAGTGTAGAATCTTCAAGACACAGAAATATTCCTACAATAGGCTTAGGCCAGTACCGGGGGGGAGGCCCTCCCAGATGTAGAAGGAAGTAGTAGTCCACAAAAAGCACAAAAACTGACAAGCAAAAAAGAGTCATAAAGATGATAGAGTGGACTGCTGAAAATAAGAAAGGAAATAGTGTTGTTACCATTATGCAAGAAGCCCAGCATTTCCAGATAAAAGATACTCAAAAGATTAAGAAAGAAATTAGAGGAAAGAAAAATACTTACAAGAAAAACTGTCAAAACCTTCAAATGCAAATGTGTGTTCATTATTACAACAGATCCATGAAAAACATTATATAGACCAAGAAACTTAATGCCATTTGGAAAAAGAAGCGACTGAGGAAGTGAAAAAATATAAAGAACAAAACATAAAGATTTTTGAAAGGTATAAAAAAGAAAAATGGACATGGGAAAGAAAGAAATATGATATGGTGTAACATTTATGCAAAGGAAAAGGCTAAACTAATCAAAATATATATTTTTTAATTTTATTTATTTTTCATTTGTTGACTGGGATAGTCCGACTGGATCTATGTCCATTTTCAGCGGAGGCCCAGAGAGAAAAGCTGCACGGTAACAGATACAAAAAAAAACAAAAAACAATGCAAACAGATTACAGATATGGCATTGACAAAGAATACATAAGCAAGCATGAATAGAAGTTCAACAGGTTAGAGTTACTCCCTGGTGACAGTCAGGGGTATATTAAACAACAATTTGATTAATAGATTTTTCACATTCTTGATGAGCGTTAGCCAGGCTTATTGCAGGGGCAAAGCCAGTTTAGTGCCAGATGTTGTTTGAGTCTAGTTTTAAATTGGCCTAGGGAGGAGAGCAAAGTAATATCAGCTGGAAGTGAGTTCCAAGCTCTGCCTGTAGAGTTTGCAAAGAGGGAATCACCAGCTGCATTGTTCATTTTGATTGTCTGAATTAGTAGTCTGTTCGAGGATTGAAGCAGTAGTGGATTGTTATACGGGGTGATAGGATTTTTAAGTGCTGGAGTATTATCCGGATTTTAAAGGATTTTATTAGCCATAATCAGGTTATATTAGATTAGACTGGGAAGTTCAAGCCACCCAAGCTGGTTAAGGTCATGCAGTGGTGTGTCCTGAAAGGCAGGCCAGTGGCAAACCTGCAATTTGATTATAACAGGTTGACAGTCTATTAAGTACAGTCTTGTTTAGATTAGAGAGTAGGGGGATGCATATAGAAGTGTTGAAAGTAGGTGAGAGCAGGCTATGGCAACTTTGGCTGGAGGGGTTAGGAAGGCTTTTATTCTGTACGGTGACCCTAGTTTTTTATTTATGGTTTTGATCAATTGGGTTACATGTAGGATGAATTTTAGGTTATTATCAATAATGACACCTAGTAGTTTTGTAGAGGGGTTGGGGGAAATTATTGTGCCATCATTTGCCTTTATGATAAAGGTAAAAGTAGCAGACCTTTGTGTTGGTGAAAATAACAGCATTTTAGTTTTTTTGGGATTTAGTAACAATCAACATTCAGAGAGTCAGTTTTCAATAGTATTAAAGGTGGACTGGGTATCGGACCACAAATCAGTAGGAGATGTAGCAGAGCAAATCAGGGTGGCGTTATCAGCATATTGGATACAGCTAACATTTGGGATGACAGTATACAAGTCATTAATAAAGATGGAAAACAGTAGGGGCCCTAGTATGGAGCCTTGTGGTACTCCAAGGCTGTTAGGTAGTAGGTTAGAGAGCTTGTTCTGCCAGAGAACAGCTTGCTGTCTCCCATTGAGGTAGGATTTAAACCACTGAAGGGCTTTAGAATCTAGACAGAAAGTTTGTAGGGTGTGAATCAAAAGTTGGTGGTCAATCATGTCAAATGCCTTGGAAAGATCCAAGAAAAGGGCTGAGGATATGTGATTATTGTTGCAGTTATTGTTTATGATATTGGTAAAAGCTAGTAGGGCTGAAGTAGTGCTGTGGTGTGGACAGAAGCCATGTTGGGTATCTGCCATGAGGTGATTCTGGATGAGGTGGTGCATGCGTTGTTTGTGTATACATTTCTTCATAATCTTTGCACATGGAGAGAGTATAGCTATTGGTCTATAATTGGAGAATTCAGTGGAGGAGCCTCCTTTGTGTAGTGGGATTACATAGGATGTTTTCCAGATGGTGCGAATTTTTGCCACTGCTATGGTACGATTAATTAGTACTGATACTGGGTAGGCAATAGCATCAGCTGATTTTGAAGTTACTCAGCGGGGAGTTGATCAGTGGAGAGTGTTGTGGGTTTTAATTTTTTGATCAAGGTCTGGATAAGTGAGGTGGACACTGGTTGGAAGCTGAACGAGAGTAGGTTCATAGGGATGGTACTATCAGGGCCAGGGGAGCTAGGAGGTAATTGGCTAGCTGGGGCTTGAATTGTTACAGTAAAGAAATGGTTAAAACTGTCTGAAACATCCTCAGGGGGTTTATCAATGGTAGCAGCGGGGATAGGGGTAGACATTTTTCCGGGATGAATTAGATTATTCAGACCACCCAGAACTTCTGAGGATTGTTCTAGTTTGCTGTCTGTAAATTACAGTAGTATTGTTTTTTTGTCTTGTAAAATGGATTTTTTAGTTTCATTCCTAGCTTGCCTGTATTTAACATGATCTTGGAGTTTTTTTAGTAGAGCACCATAGAGCCCAAAATTTGTTTCTACTGGTAATTTTTAGTCTAGACCCTTTAGACAGCCATGGTTCAGTTTTTGCTTTTGTTCTCTTTGAACGGGCAGGTGCATGCAAATCAAGGATTTCAAGAAATTTGTTGTTAAAATATGCAACTGCCTCCTCTAAGGGGGGTGTTTTAGAATAGACCAGTTACGGGAGTTAAGTTCCTTTTGGAATTTGGCAGGGTCAAAGTCTTTTTTGTTTCTGACTTTTCTGAGTAAGGGTTGTTGGGGATTAATGGCTTTTTGCTTAACTATATAAGTGAGAAGGTGGTCACTTAGTTCATCGGGGAGGGCACCAGTGGTGTACAGTTGGGGGTTACTATTTAAGAGTACCCAGTCAAGTATGCTTTCTTTTTGGTTTGGTTTACCTAGACTGGTAGTGTTGGTTATGAGTTGTGTAAATGCATGCAGGTTCATAGGTTCATAGGTTGGTACTATGCTATCGGCCTCTAGGGTCTATACAAGCCTAGCCATAACAATTCTCTGACTATTTCTTCCCACACTATTTACTTCTTGGACCCCTGTCTAGCAGGATGACTGACATGATCCCTGGGGTGAATTTCCTTTCTCCCATCCAATCATCAAGGTTCTTTTTGAAGAGGGCCAAAGAGGCAGTCTGCTTGACATGTATGGGCAGTCTATTCCAGAGTCTGGGGAGTCTCTGGGTCAGGAACCTATCCCTCCAGCATGTTTTGTTTATTGTGATGACAAGGTTTAGATCCCTGGAGCATGTTGCCCTGAGGGATTGGGATTTCTTTAAGTGTAGCATGTCCAACAGCTCTGGGTTTGACATGGCCTTGTATGTTAAGCAGATATCACCTCTGAGTAGACGATATGCGACAGAGTATAGCTGGAGTTTTTTAAGGCGGTCAGCATAGGGCATCTGCTTTAGGCATGTGATTCTTTTAGTGAGGTATTTCTGCAGCCTTTCCAGTTGTTGCAGGTGTCTTGAGAGGTACATACCAAATGGAGTGCTGTATTCTATAATGGGTCTAATGAGGGATGATTTCAGTGGGACAATGACCTCCTTTTTTCTGGATGAAAAGCCCTTAGTGATGAGGTGTGCCACATAGAAGGATTTCCTGACTGTTGTGGCGATGTGGTTATCGAAGGTGAGACCACTGTCCACCTGTGTCCCTAAGTTTTTTATCACACTTTCAGTGTTTAGTGTACTGCTACCTATGTGGTAATCCATGGGTACATGTTTTTTTTCCAAAGGGGATAACTATACATTTCTTGGCATTGAGCTTGAGCCCATGGCTCTGGCACCAAGCATTTGTTTCTGTAAGGCCATTTTGTAGAATATCCACATCATTTGGAGATTCAATAATGGCTCCCAGTTTACAGTCATCTGCGAACTCTGTTAGCCAGAGTCCCTTAGTATTGGCCTGTACTTCAGAGAAGTAGATGCCAAACAAGATTGGTCTCAGGACTGAACCCTGAGGTATTCCACTTGTCACTTGTCTGGAGCTGGATTTGGAGTCAGCTACTTTTACAGTATGGGTTCTGTCAGTAAGCCAGTTGGCAACCCATTGAGTGACGTAGGGATTAATGCCCAGCTTGGTAAGTTTATCTATGATTCCAGAGTAGGGGATGGTGTTAAAGGCCTTGGCGAGGTCCAGATAGGCTGTGTGGACTGCCTTACCCTCATCCACAGCTCTGGAGACTGATTTGAAGAAGTCAATCAGGTTCAGGAGACAAGATCAGCCCTTCACAAACCCAAACTGGGTGGGGCCCAATGTTTGAAGATTGCCAATGTCTTTGTTTATAAGTTCCATATTAAGGTGGGTAGATGGGGATTCAGAGGAGCAGGTGCCCCAGTCTATGTTAAAATCTCCAAGTAGTAGGGTTTCTTGGGGGTAATGGTATGATGGCCAGTGTAGGGTGTCTTCAAGTGTGGCTATATTGCTAGCCAGGGGAATATACATGCAAATGATGTTGATGCACTTACTTTTGTTAAGTTGCAATCTAGTGGCAAGAATTTCAGAGTTATTAATCTGAGGTGGTTGATTAACATCTATGGTCACATTCAACTCAGATTTGTAGAGTATAGCTACCCCACCCCCCTTCCTGGAAACACGGTCCAGCCTGTGTATGCTATACCCAGGTAGTAACACTTCATTGTCAGTAGTGTTAGGTTATAACCAGGTTTCAGATAGACAGAGAATTTCAGAGGAGTGGACAGCCAGGAGTGCATGCAGTTCATGTACCTTGTTATTAATGCTTTTAATATTGAGTTGACAGGCCAGGAGAGAGTTATTTGGTCTATTGAATATATTTTTATGGCTTAGGTTACAGGTAGAGGGGGTGTATATATCAGAAGTGGAGGGTCCAGGGTTGGGGTGAAGATCACCATTGAATATTAGGCTAGGTCTATATTTAGTGATAAGCTTAAGAAGTTTGTTTAAAAGTTTATAGTATTGTCTAGATTTAGGGCTAATGTGCCAGGGGTTGGTATGCTGAAAGTGTAAAAGGATATTGAGTTGGACCTATTATTATTAGCTTGGATGAAAGTGGGATGCTTTAAAGCTGGGGTGATAGTATGGCCTTTTGGGTACTGATACCCAGGGAGAAACTGGTTTTCCTACAAGGTGAGTAAGTAAGTGTCCAACAGAATGGGAAGTAAAGAGTAGTGTAGCATTATGAGATAAGGACTATAGTAGACAGGATCTGTTGTTTGTATGGCACAACAGCAGAGGATCTGAAGGTAAAGTTAGAGGTAATAAAGTGGGTGGAGAAAATATATTAAGTGAAAGTTGATAGAATGTTGTAACAGGGTGAAAAGAGGATGTTAGGTGAAAGCTGATAGGGTGTTATAGCAGGGGGTGTGGTTAAGTAACTATAAATTTAGAGGTACTGGGGTGGGTGAGAATTGGGGCAGGGAGGAGTGTGGAGCAAGTCTTAGCAGATCAAGGATGAGCGGAGCAGGGCTAACATTGACTACAAGTGTTTTCTTAGTCTTCCTGGAGCCGTAAGGTATGTATTTAGTATTAACTTAATGGCTGTGTTTTGAAACTGAATTTTTAAACTGTAGTTTTAAACTATATTATACTCTAGGTTATACGCTATGTTTTAGACTGTGTTTTTATACTCTTACAGGGTTTTTGCTATCTGTAGGTTAAGGGTTTAGAGTATAATTTTCAGGGCTTTATGTAGGAGACCAGTATGCTATTACTATATTCAGGGTTTAATTTTAGTTAAGAAATAATGTTGTAGAATGCTAGGGGCAAACTAATTTGTTTAAAAACAGAGAGGAAGCCAAATTACTATGGGAGACAGACTAAAGGTGCTTTAGACTCAGGTCAGCAGTAAACAGTGCATGGGATTACATTACAGTTTAAGGTATTAACCTTAGCCAATTGTTGGTTGGACTTCAGGTAGATTGTTTGTGGGTACAGTTTCTCAGGGTAGCATCCTTCAGGCAGGAGATTCTTTTAGTTAGATATTTTGAGGGGTCTGCCTAAAAATAAAACATACATTAGGAGTAATGTATGTACAAAAAAAAAAAAAAAAAACATTTTCAAAAATATTTGAAGTGAAATACAGGCAAACACATTCAGATATGAAAAATTTTACAATTCAAAAAATAAGATCACAAAGGAGGAATCCAGAAGAGAAACATGTTAAAGTAGGAGTTAAACAAATAGAAGCTGAAGTTACTTTTGAAGGGAAGGATTTAATGCAGAAAGTTCAACACAGGTTGGTTCCATGTTTATTCATTAAACAGCATCTTCTTGTCGAACTCTACTTATCAAACCTAACTTTAATTGAAAGGCCAAATCATTTTAAGATTATACATCGAACTATGATAGTTGGCCAACATCAAGGAAGCGGAACAAAGCAATGGAGCTCTTACTTACTGGTAACTTAGGTAACTTAGGTATAAGGAAACTTACCCTTTCACCACTGTATTGCGATCTCAGAGTTAGTATATAATTAGTGAGGGTGTGGGGGGTGCAGCCTCCCATATAAAGAGGAATGGAAACAGTCGCACATCTTGTTTCTGGGTGTGATACACTAATGGCAGAGGGCCTCTTTACTGAAAGGCATAATAATAATGTGGCACGACTATTGCATTGGGGATTGTGCAAACATTGTAATATTGAAGGCCCCTGAGTCAGAGGAAACCACAACCCAAGCTGCGGAAGCCCTTACAAATGCCTTCTATGAACACCTCCAGGACTGCATGGATCAGGCAATCCCAAATAAAACCAAGACTCTTTCCACAAAGGGCAAACGTCCAGTCTGGTGGACCCCAGCCATTAACAAACTTTACAATAAGAGGAGAAAGCTATTACATGATAGAACAAAATCCATAAAAGGGAAGTCACCCCTGATCATTATTAGTAAAAAAATACGAGCACTCATAAAATCAACTAAGGCCAATTTTGAGAGAAAAATTGCCATGGATTCAAAGGACAATCATAAGGCCTTTTTCAGCTATGTTAGGAACCTGGGTGGAAACTCACAGATATGCTCAGAATTAGTCCAAAATGATACAAAAATCACTGAACCCACAGACATTGCCAACATACTGGCAGACAGGTTCAGTGCAAACTTCACCCCCCTCTCTCCCCTAAAGGAGAGATAACTATCCCAGCCGAGTGTAGCCTCCCGGATATCTCAAATGCGCAGGTGAAAGCTGCTCTCTCTAAAGCTAAAAACACAGCATCAATGGGACCGGATGGTGTCCCCGGCTGTGTGCTACACGAGCTAAATGAGGAATTAAACCCGCACATAAGGCAGCTGTTTAATCTCAGCCTTACCACAGGATACGTGCCCAAGGAGTGGCGTACGGCAACTGTGGTCCCACTCCACAAAGGTGTCGCCTCTACGGACCCTGGTAATTACCGCCCCATAAGCTTAACAAGTCTAGTCTGCAAAGCTATGGAGAGGATCATAATGGAGCTCATAAACAAAGATATAGGGGACTTGCAGACATTGGACCCGACCCAGTTTGGCTTTGTCAAGGGAAGATCATGCCTTTTGAACTTGGTGACTTCTTGAAATAGTCACCAAGGCCATTGATGAGGGAAAGGCAGTCCATACAGCCTACCTTGACCTTGCAAAGGCTTTCGACACAATACCCCACTCGGGTATTGTAGAAAAACTTACCAGCTTAAATGTAAACCCATATGTCACAAGATGGGTTGCAAACTGGCTTAAGGACAGAACCCACAGGGTTAGAGTTGCTGGCGCTGTGTCAGACTCCAAGCCGGTCACAAGTGGTGTCCCACAGGGCTCGGTCCTTGGCCCCTATTGTTTGGCATCTACTTCTCAGAAGTACAGGCCAACATGGGAGGACTTTGGCTGACAAAGTTTGCAGATGACTGCAAACTGGGCGCCATAGTGGAAAGTGCATCGGACACGGATATCCTTCAGAAGGGACTCACGGAAACAGATAGCTGGTGCCAGAGCCATGGCCTGAAGTTAAACGCCAAAAAATGTATAGTCATACCCTTCGGGAAAAACAAGGTAACCCCAAGCTACCATATAGGCGGCAATCCACTAAGCACAGAAGAGGTTATCAGGGACCTGGGGACCCAGGTTGACAGTGGCCTTTCTTTTGACACTCACATTGCTAAAGTGGTTAGAAAGACCTTCTACATTGCCCACCTGATCATGAAGGGATTCACATCCAGATCTAGTGAGGTCATTGTTCCCTGTACTCTTCACTTATCAGACCAATGATCGAGTACAATGCCCCATTCGGGATGTATCTCACCCGACATCTGCAGCAATTGGAGAGACCCCAAAAGTTCCTCACCAAAAGGATAAAGGGACTCCAAAATCTGTCATATGCTGCCAGATTGAAGAAACTCCAGCTCTATTCAGTCGCATACCGTCTGCTCAGAGGTGACATGTGCCTGACATACAAGGCCATGTCCAACCCGGAATTAATGGACATGCTCCACGTCAACAAATCCAAATCCACCAAAACCACTAGAGCAAGCGACTTAAACCTTAGCACGGATATAAATAGGGCGTGCTGGAGGGATAGATTTATCACTCAGAGACTCCCTATGCTGTGGAATAAAATCCCAGTCCATGTGAGGCAGAGCACCTCGCTGACTCTGTTCAAGAGAAATCTAGACCTGTGGATGGGAGATCGTAGGTTTACCCCGGGAATCATCTCTGGGTCACTGCTGGACAGAGGCACAACAAACTAATGGGCACAGTATTTTTTCATATAAGGGGTGGCGTAAGCCACAATAATTTGGGCTAGGCTTATAAATGCCTTAGGGCAGATAGCCTAGTATAAACCTATGAACCTATGAACCTATGAAGTAGCTGATAAGCATTGGAAACATGAGCCACAGACCATTATAGAGAATGATGAAGTTTATATCACATGGGGTCACCCATTACCAACAGTTCAAAAATAGATGCGAGAAAACCAGATATAGTGGTCCATGAAAAGAAGACAAAGTAGCACTGATTAATGATATTGCTACATCCAGTGACTATGATGTCTTATGTACACAGAGACACAAAGTCATAAAATACCAGGATGTGCAGGCCAAAACAAGGGAAATACGGAAGAAGGATGTCCAGACAGTTCCAGTAGTAGTAGGAGCAATGGACCTCATAGAAAAGAATTTACAGTCATATTTAGATATGTTACCAGTACATGTAACTCCATATGAATTGCAGGAGGAGTCAGTTTGTATCACATTGCGGGTACTGCGAAGAGCACTTTTGGCTAACATCAAAGATTGAAACAATACTAATTTCATGAACTTTAAACATTCTTTGACTTAGGAATGGGGTCCTTTCCTGTCATGGTGTTAAAAACCCAAAAGACTTGGAGAAATTAAACCAAACAAAACCAGACAATATACTTATGTCTATTAGTTTAAGCACCAAGTTTGATGGCTTAACTTTTTACTTTTTACTCAGCAGACTGCCTTACAGAAAGACAGGCATATTGTGAAGACTTGTTATGGCAGCCATTATTATCCAAGGTAGACAAATGACAGCAGCTGTTTAGAACACTGGATCATAGTACGACTTTAACATAACTAGAAAACATTATTCTAGAAGTACAATTGCTGCTCCATGAGTGATAGCCTGTCAAACTCAAGAGTGATGGTGAGATATTTATTTTTTTATCTTGTACAAAATAATTCAGTAATAGTAATATTTTATATTAAAACTAATAGTATTCATTGTTAATTTATAGAAATAGAATTTAACAGTAAATTGCTCTTTCAGAAAAATGTATTTCTTGTATTATTGCTTGCAAGGAGGGAATGGCATCCCCTTAATCCCTCTACCTTTAAGGACAACAGTATTAAGAGAAAATAAAATTGTCCTATACACTTGCTCATGAATAAGCTTACATGAGGAATTACCTCTGCAGGCATTATATCAACCAAGAATATATGTACATAGTCTGGTGTTCTTAACAACTGATTAAATGGATTTGCTCTAGAATAGTGTGTAATTCCTAGAAAATATGGGCAGAATAATAATAACTGCTTTGATTGTGAGAGTACAGAGTAAACACAGAGTAGCACCTTTTAATTCTGTGTATCTAAGTCATAGTAAGTTTTAGGTACCAAGGTAAATTGGCATCTGTCAAATACTCCAAGTGGTGCCCTGTTAACCAGAATTGAGGACAAAAAAAGAGTTATGAAGTTGACCCCCACACACACAAAAAAAGTCTTAATACAGATACTAAAAGCAAATAATTTAAGGAGCTACTTAAATGACTACATGTACTGCATACTGCATTGAAGCCATCCAAAAATGAAAGGCAATTACAGCACCAATGAGTTATTGGCACCAGTTGCCAGATCTTCTATAGTGCAAACTGTGCCCCTAACAGTTTGTACCTCAGGCAACTGCTCCCTTCACTCCACCTTAACAACAGAAATGCCAATGAAGCCTGGGGTTGTGTGAGTCCCATGTCGGTAAGGGGGGCATCCATAACAGGTTATCTTTTCTTGTTGTTTTTATTAAAAATGTTCCAAAGTTTGGCGTCAGGAAATCTTGCCTGCAGAAATGGATACACAAAACCATTATTGCAATATTATGGAGAAGGAGAATAGCCTTTCAAGATTCAGGGAGAAACTTCAAAAAGAAAGTAGTCCTCTTTCCTTGAAAGACACAAAATAAAAATATAAACTACAAGGAGACAGGCATGGTTTCCTGAATATGCAAGCTCAATTTTCAGAAATAATTAGGAACAGAAATTTCAGTTCAGCCACCCAGCTAAATAAATGTTTGACTTAACTTAAAACCCAAACAGCAAACTTAAAGGAGTTAATAAGTGGTATGCAGCCTATCAAGGGAGGTAAAAAATGTGTAGAAAGGGCTCAAGTTAAAAAAATTAAGGAAAGCTGGAGGAAGAGATTTCTTGGAAAGGATATAAGGAGATCTGTGAAGCTCCAGAGTATGACACAAAGATGAGAAAATACAGAATTTTGACTGGAAGCATTTACATTGATGTTTCACACTTCTAACCGATTAAGAAAAATGATACCAAAAGAAAGTGACATACGTTGGAGGTTCCTGGAGGGCCATGTAGGCATGTAGACATTTGAGAGCACATTTTCTGGTATTGTTCAGAATTACATTCATATAAACAGTCACCGTTCATGTCTTAAATTAATTGTTTGATAAGAAAGTTATGCTAATAAAAAGTTCTTGCTATTATGGCAACAAACTATGTTTTCCTAGCTAGAGTAAAAGTCTTACAACATTGATTATTTTAATTGGTAAAAACTTATTACCCAGAAGTGGACACCACTGGTTTCTCTGGCTTTGAAGTGCACATTATCTTGGTGGAGATTTCAGATACAGGAATTAAATGTTTGTAGGGTAAAGTCCATCTGAAATTCATGAGTAAGTGGCTGCCATGGCTACTGAATAAAGAAATGTAATATTCCTACTAACAAGTGAAAGGTAGAGGTGGGGAGGATAGTATAGGCAAGTAGGCACCTCAGTCAGTAAAACGGGCAGTGAAACTTCTACATTTGCTATGTAGACAGCACATGAAGTTGCTTTGGAAAATTATAGCCTAGGATGATCAGAATATTTATACTGTCTGAATGTATTAGTGTATCTTAGGTTTTTGTTATTTGAATGAGATTGTTTGCAGATGTTGAACTGAATGTCATTTAATAATGTTTGAAGTTAAACAATACAGCTCCACAGAAAACAAAAACTGTCAAAGCAACATAAGTGTGTGCAGCTGTCTTATGTAGCTAATAAAACAGGTGGATAGCAGTGATTTAATGGAATAAAGGATCCCAGGGACTAGCCCATTTAATATTTAAACACACTGCTAGTCATACTATAATTATATTCAGATGGCAGTACAAAAGGCATGGTTTATTATGTGTAAAACTGTCAGGAATGAGCTTCATGATTTCAGTAAACCAAATGTAAATTTGGAGCTCTGTTAATCAGAATGGGAACCCTTGACTCAGTTAATCCTGCAGGAAAGAAATTTTCACCATTGAAACTGATGCATATATCTGAATCTCTTAATTATTCCCAGATTATATACCTGCACCGACACCCCTCCATATCTCCCAAGAACAAGTCCTCATTACACTATCCAGGGACAAGAAAGAACATTGTTACCTAACTGAGGGTCTTAAATTGCATACTCTTCATATATGATATTGGTTGTACTTTCAGGAGTTTGGGGACAGAGTTTTTATTCTGAAACTGGAGAATCAGAAAATGTACTTGTTTTCAGAAAAGCCGAAAGTCATAGTATTTGTAGACATTTGTCTTACTACAAGAATAATACATAAGGAATTTCAAGTAGTGACAGACATCTTAAAAAAGTGCTGGTGTAGAATGTTACATGCTGTTCCTATCTGGTCTACATAAGTGCTGGTGTAGATTGTTACATGCTATTCCCAGCTATGCTACATAAATGCTGGTGTAGAATGTTACATGATGTTCCTAGCTAGGCTACATAAGTGTTGGTGTAAAATATTACATGCTGTTTCTAGCTAGGCTACATAAGTGTTGGTGTAAAATATTACATGCTGTTCCTAGCTAGGCTACATAAGTGCTGGTGTAGAATATTACATGCTGTTCCTAGTTAGGCTACATAAGTACTGGTGTAGAATATTACATGCTGTTCCTAGCTAGGCTACATAAGTGCTGGTGTAGAATATTACATGCTGTTCCTAGTTGGGCTACATTAGAATGTTACATGCTATTCCTAGCTGGGCTACATAAGTGCTGGTGTAGAATGTTACATGCTGTTTCTACCTAGGCTACATAAGTACTGGTGATTCCAGGGCATCCCAAACTTCCCCTCAGGGAAGGACAAATAGGTAAAATATCATCAGTTGTCTTTTCTGCCAAGCCAGCCACTGTAAGTATCCAAGCTGCTAATTGAACTCAGATTGCCTGGATCCTAATCAGGGCTTTGGAGCTGGATAACTTTGTGTAGTTATATCATACAGACATGCTCAAAGCACTTGGTAAACATTCAAAATCTAACAAATCAAGAGAAGCGAAAAGAGAGAGAGAGAGAGACAGAGAGAGAGTGAGGATTACAGAAAGGATTACAGAAAACAAGTAGTGAAAGAGGGAGCTGATAAACAGTACAAGTGAAAGATCTAAGGAGGCAGCCAAATCAATGACTAAGAGACATTAAGTCCTTCACCATTTCATTAGAGGATGGTTCTTATAGTCTCATAATTCCCAAAACAGGACTCAAAATCCAGAGTCCCCTCACTGACTGGATAGTGCTACAGAAAATGAAAATAAACTCAACACTTTTATCAGCACTTATGTTAGATTCTCCCAGAATAACATTCCAAGTACACAAAATATTTGATTGCAAGTGTATAATAGTGCATAATCCTAAAACTAAAGGCTTTATGCATGCTGCACCCTTACACTTCTACATCTT
The DNA here is from genome assembly GCF_019279795.1 of Protopterus annectens. NCBI lineage: Eukaryota > Metazoa > Chordata > Ceratodontiformes > Protopteridae > Protopterus > Protopterus annectens. The sequence continues at coordinate 1,154,203,175 of NC_056746.1, forward strand.
CTTTTGCTTAGTCAGTTTTTGTTTATGAAATGTTCTCCATGGACTAGTTCAGTACAGTCCAAGAAACCACAAACCAACAGCAAGGACCTAGACTGGTTTCTTCTTTGAACCAACATTTGTCTGCACTCAGAATAGAAAGATGTGAAACTTAATTTGTACTGATAAAGGTCTTGGATGTTAAAATGAAAAAAAGGAAGTCCTGCTACATTATCCTCTGTAGATGAGAATAATTTTTATATGGCACAAACTTCCTCCTTTCCCAGATTCTGACCATGATGACATGATTTTTTTTCTAGGTGCTTTTTTCCTATGTTCCTGTTGACCATCAAGTCTCCTCAATTGGGCTTGACCCCATTTGTTTCCATGTAATAGGTATCCCAAACAGAGGTGATAGCTTTCTGGAGAGGCCATTGTCCAGGCAGCTATAAAGGTTGCTAGTGCAATGGCCATCTGAGAGTCATCTCTCTGTGGCAGCTCTAACTCATCTGGACTACCAACCCAAGGAACCCACAGGGAAGGGCCTCATGTCACCAGTACAGGGGGGGGGGGCTACTGCTGCCTCTACAGATTCTCACACCACCTCAACCCTTGCTGCTAGCACTTATTTGCATCTGCTTTGAAGATTCTGTCCCCCCAAGGTCTTCAAAAGCACGTGACACATTTTTAATTAGTCCCTAGGTGGTGATGGGAGCACTGGATTACATCAAGGTATGCAATGCCCTCCTTCTGCAATGCTACCACACACATGCCCCAAGAGTTACCATCACTGGCTTAGAATACCTAGCACCTGACCTCCAGTCTATGGCTGACATGTAAAGAAGCACAGTCGACTGAGACCTGCCTTTTCCTCCCCACAGGATGGGCAAGTCAGCAAAGGTCATTCATTCCTAACCCCCCTCTGTATTTCTCTTCCAGCCTCCTAAGCTGCTATTCAGTCTCAGGTTGTCTGGATTATAGTCAGGTCTTCATCCCTGTTCTCCACAGAGTTGGGCTCTGACCTTCATGATATGTTCTCACAGTCTTCAAGTTCTCCACCAGAGAATATAAGTTTTGCTGGGACAATAAATTATACAGGAGAGTTTTCAACTTGTTTGTAGGGGATGCTTCATCATCAAGCAAAATATATAAGAACATATGAGACTCCCAGAATCCTCTGTATGAAACTCCTGAAATGTTATAAATGCTCATAGCCAGAATGCAGACTCACAACAACAAAATAGATTTAATACGCTATATAATGCTCTTAGGCACAGACAAGTTTTATTACAATAATAATAATGATATCCCTGATACTAGTTCTCTTTCATCATCTCAGAGTAGGAAGTATATTCCCTCAGCAACTTTAAACACTGATAGAGAATCCAGATTGTTAGACAGGTGTGGTAAGGTATATGTAGGCCTCAACAGGTTGACTATTAGAACTCTAAATTATTTAGAACAGATTCGAGATTCCCTGCAAAAACTACCAAATGCTGACACTTCAAATAGACTGTAAAAACTCCCATTACTGCAGTTGATAGGACAGTAAAAACTCCCATTACTGCAGTTAATAGGACTGTAAAAACTCCTGTTACTACAGTTGATAGGACTGTAAAAACTCCCATTACTGCAGTTGATAAGACTATGCTCTTACATGTGCTTATGATGCTTCATATACTTTCACAAGATCAGCTTTGTCAGGGGTGGTTAAGAGAAGGCATGCACATCTCAGGAAGAAGTCATATGCTGAAGATGTTAGGCCTTGACTTTTAGATGTCCTGCTTATCTCATCATCACCATGAACCCCACTTTTTCCCATTTTCAACATGAAGTCAGGGTGTTGTGTCAACTGTCACCATCTCTCTCTATTCAATGTCACTCTTCTGGCTTGTTTGACACTCATGCCTGACAGTCACAGTTCTTCTCTCACACATCCATCCACCTCTGCTGGCTACCCTTGTTTCTTCTTGCCTTCTTCCTGTCTGTCCCAAATCTTTTTCACTAGACTGTCTTCTCTTTTTCTGCACATGTGCCCAAACCACCGTAATCTGTACACTTTAACCTTTTTCTGCAATTGAAGCTATTTTAACTTCTGCTCTTCTGTCCTCATTCCTTCATCTGTCCCACAGTATGCATCCTAACAGTATAGTGTTAAATAAATTCCAATTATGCTGAATTATTTGTGTGATGTCAAAAAATTGATTATTAAAACTAAAAATTGCTGATTTAGAACCTTCAGTCTTTTCCTTGGATATAAATAATTGTAAACAACTTTATTTTCTGAGCAGAGGAAAAAAATCACCCCTCTTTCTTTTATCCACTACCTCATGTAATATTTGATCCAAAAATACTTCAGGGTAGCCCCTTTGTATAAGCATATTCCTCGATACTTGTATTTCATGTAAAAATTCATCCCACTCAGATACCATCCTAGCCAGACGAACACCCTGCCCTTTTACCAAAGATTTCTTCTGGTGTAATGGATGAAAACTATTAAAGTGTAGCAGGGTGTTACAATAGGTGGGTTTTCTGTAAATTGTTGTCTTAAAGCCCTTTTTCTCTGTATCTTTACTGATGGTAATGTCTAAGTAGTTTATTTCGTCCTTCCCTATTGTATGAGTAAAATCAAGGAAGTCCGTACTTTTTTGTTGTTGTGTCTTTCGGCTTATCCCGGTTAGGGGTCGCCACAGCGGAACTCCGGTCCGCTAATGTGTGGTAGTGGATTTTTATGTACCGAGTTACCAGCCCTGATGCACAACCTTCAAGGAAGGCACACCCATTCACGCATGCCTCCACACAGAAGACGCTCTAGCTGAGAATTGAATGCAACAACATCTTGCTGTGAGGCGACAATGCTACCACAGCACCACTACCACGGCAAGGAATCCGTACTACCTTTTATAAAAGTCAGAAAATGTTGTAGTTCTTCCTCATTTCCATTCCATAAAATAATTATGTCGTCCAGGTATCTTCTTTAATATCTCCAGTTTAGTACTAATTTGGAATAAACCTGGGCTTTGCCATGGAGGTTCCTGATGTAACTGAACAAGGCTTTGTGAGGTTCCCTTTGTTTCAGAGGCTAGTTTTGATCCATAATTGGCTTTGGGGGTTTTCACTAGTGATCTAATTTGCTTGCTGAGGCTAAGGAGGGAGTTTTTCTAATTTGGAATTTGTTCCTTTTTACCCTTGGACAACAATTTCTTCCTTTTGTTGTAAAGCCTGTTGATAGAGGATGTCCACCAGACAGGTTTGTGTTTCCTTGAGGAGCAGGATTTAGTTCTGTTGGGTATAGCTGAGTACATGCAGTTGTACAGGTGCTTGTACACTGCATTAGCGTACTGTTCCGCATAGTTGTCTGCATCCTCTGAGGGGGAAGGTGTGAAGTTTTTGATACCCACCCTTAGGAGATTATAGTCAGCTTTTGAGAAGTTTTTTAGCCTGCTTATGGTTGCGGGGGGGGGGGGGGTTGGGTGGGATAGAGACTTCAAATGAGACAGACGGATGATCTGATCTCACCAGGGAAGAACATACTATGGGAGTGGTGCAGCAGTCACCCATGTTGGTGAAAACCAAGTCCAGCATGTTATCTCCTCTTGTGGGGGATGAGACGAGCTGGTCTAGTGTGTTAGAATTGATGAAGTCAAGGAATCGTTGGGTGATTGCATTAGTGCAGTAATAGTTCACCCAGTCTATAGTGGGGTAGTTGAAGCCACCAAGGATCAGGGTGTTAGGGGGTACCTTAATGAAGTCAAGTAGGTCCAGGTAGGAGTGGGTGTCTTGAGTCATGCAGAGGGGTCTATAGCTGGTCATAACTTGGATGGGTGTCTTGCCAACTGTCAGTTGCACCTGGAGTAGTTCCAGTGTGTCATGCTGACAAACCAGTCTGGAGGTGTGCCTGTCCTTAATGAAGATAGTGACTCCACCACTCTTAGCCTTCCTGACCTCATCAGTGAGTGCATTTTCAGGTTAAGGCTCCTAGCATTAAGCAACACGACCTTCAATTTGCTTTTTGACAGACCTTTTATGTTGGAAGATTTGTCTTTGGGACATTGCCTAAAAAAGGCACAATGGGGGAGGCAAGAGCCTTGGCCAGGATCCAGAATCCCAGGGGTAACAGGTGGAGGACATCTCTGGCAAAGCATCATGGTCTGTCAGCCGTGTCATCCCAGGCAGACAGATACTGGATCCCCTTGGCACCAGAAACTAAGCCAATTGTTGAAGTCAATTATATTTTGTTGGTATTGTGGTATCATTCTCGGTGAAGGTAGGATGCTACTTAGGGCTGGGGTTATACCTGCCTGGGACACATACTCTGAGAGCTCAATCATGTCTCTATTCATATAGTCCAGGGAGGTACATCTCTAGTCATTCACAACAACATGGACAATGACAGAGTCATACTTGTACCTGTTGGGGAGAAACTTAAGTGCGTACATGATGTGGCGGATTCTGACTGACAACTGACCGTGACCTTCTCCTTGTTGAGCCTGGTGAAGGGGACATCAGTGTGTCTCACAACTGAGTTGCCAATGACTAGTATGTTTGGTTTATTGTTATGCCTTATGGGCTGTGTTGGTTTATTGTTATGCCTTATGGGATGTGTTTCTGAGACCCTAGTGTGTCTGCTGTGCATGTGATGTTTGGTGTTGTGTGTGGAATGTTTGTGAGTGTATTTTGGAGGTCTCTGCTGTTTAGGTAAGTTTTTATTGAGGACCTCTGTATAGGTGGGTGGGTGTTGTGCTTGGCTATGTGATGTGGGTGGTGTGGTGTTTGTGCTGGCAATCTCCTCTCTGTCAGGAGTACTGACTGTGGTGTGAGGGAGCATGGATTCCAGGTTACTGATGTAGATGCATTTCTTGCAAATAGAAGAATTGTGTGCTAGGATAAGAGGGCTGTCAGTGAATATGAGGCAGTTCTACACTGTCTCAGTATGTCCATGTCGACCAGGCTGGTAGGAGAAATTGATGGAACTTATCCAGACATAGTGTTCTGAATACTTGGCTGGAATTATAGAGAAAGGGTTTTGATAAGGGTTTGTCCTCAAGAGTGTAGACCACAAAAACCTTCTTAAATGTAAAGTAACTGACCTGAAGCCAAGTGCTAAAACCAAAACTAAGATGTTTAGAATAGCAGATAAATTTAATTAGGGTACTATCAAGCAGTAATAAATGCAGCAGAATAAAAGCACTTGAACACTTAACGGCACGGAGCAAAGCAAAATAAGGTAATAAAGTAGGAAGAACACAATTACAGTAAAAACAGCTGAGTAAAGTGTAATATCATTTTATTGTTAAGTGGGGAGGGAGGAAACAGAAGATAATTCAAGATTACAAAACTAAGGGGGTTGGCCTTCCCAAATGCTCTCTCTCTACACAGTAGACTGAGTGATGATGAGATGGTACTGGGAGGAGTGTCCAAAATCAAAGAAGCAAGGGGGCAGTCCTTCCAAAATGATCTCACTGTACTGGGACTGGGAGGAGTGTCCAAAATCAAATTTACAGCAAGGGAGGGCATTTCCAAAGCCACCAAGTTTAAGAATACAACAGTACTTGAGCCAGATGCTGGGAAAAACAAACAAAATGCAGATAGAAACCAGCAATATTCAATTAAGCAAATAAAAAAATGCAGTACAGTTTTGTTAACAAAATGCAGAGACCAGCGATATTCAATCAAGCAAATAAATTAATGCAGTACAGTTTTGTTAACTATCACTGAAACAGATCAAGTGCAAAAAAGTATACTTATGTCAACTTGGTATATAGGTTCATAGGTTGGTACTAGGCTATCGGCCCTAAGGTCTATGCAAGCCTAGCCATAACAATTCCCTGTAAAAATTTTGCCACAATATTAACTTCTCTGGGCCCCTGTCTAGCAGGGCGACTGACATGATCCCCGGGGTGAATTTCCTATCTCCCATCCAATCATCAAGGTTCCCTTTGAAGAGGGCCAATGAGGTGCTCTGCTTGACATGTATGGACAGTCTATTCCAGAGTATGGGGAGTCTCTGGGTCAGGAACCTATCCCTCCAGCATGTTTTGTTCATTGTGATGATAAGGTTTAGATCCCTGGAGTGTGTGGCTCTGAGGGATTGGGATTTCTTTAAGTGAAGCATGTCCAACAGCTCAGGGTTTGACATGGCCTTGTATGTTAAGCAGAGATCGCCTCTGAGTAGACGATATGCCACAGAGTATAGCTGGAGTATTTTTAGACGGTCAGCATATGGCATCTGCTTTAGGCCTGTGATTCTTTTAGTTAGGTATTTCTGTGGCCTTTCCAGCTGTTGCAGATGTCTTGTGAGGTACATACCAAATGGGGCATTATACTCTATAATGGGTCTAATGAGGGATGAGTACAGTGGGACAATGACCTCCTTTTTTCTGGATGAAAAGCCCTTAGTGATGAGGTGTGCCACGTAGAAGGATTTCCTGACTGTTGTGGCAATGTGGTTATCGAAAGTGAGACCACTGTCCACTTGTGTCCCTAAGTCTCTCATCACACTTTCGATGTTTAGTGTCCTGCCACCTATGTAGTAGTTCATGGGCACATGTTTTTTTCCAAAGGGGATGACTATAAATTTCATGGCATTAAGCTTGAGCCAATGGCTCTGGCACCAGGCATCTGTTTCTGTAAGGCCCTTTTGTAGAATATCTACATCATTTGGGGATTCAATAATGGCTCCCAGTTTGCAGTCATCTGCAAACTTTGTTAGCAAGATTCACTTAGTGTTGGCCTGTACTTCAGAGATGTAGATGCCAAACAAGAGTGGTCCCAGGACTAAACCCTGAGGTACTCCACTTGTCACTTGTCTGGAGCTGGATTTGGAGTCGGCTACTTTTACAGTCTGGGTTCTGTCAGTAAGCCAGTTGGCAACCCATCGCGTGACGTTGGGATTTATGCCCAGCTTAGTAAGTTTATCTATATTTCCAGAGTGGGGGATGGTGTCGAAGGCCTTGGTGAGGTCCAGATAGGCTGTGTGGATCTCCTTACCCTCGACCACAGCTCTGGAGACCGACTCGAAGAAATCAATCAGATTCAGGAGACAAGATCGGCCCTTCACAAACCCAAACTGGGTGGGGTCCAGTGTCTGGAGGTTGCCAATGTCTTTGTTTATAAGTTCCATGATAATGCATTCCATGCCCTTGCAGATCAGGCTTGTCAGACTGATGGGACAGTAGTTCCTGGGATCCAAGGTGGATCCTCCCTTGTGGAGCGGGATAACTGTAGCTGTGCGCCACTCAATGGGCACAAAGCCTGAGGTGAGGCTATGATTAAACATGACTTAGGTGGGGTGCCAGTTCATTTTGTAGTTCATGTAGTACACAGCCTGGGATGTCATCTGGTCCCATGGATGCTGTATTCTTAGTTTTGGAGAGTGCTGTTTCTACCTGTGTGGCTGTGATTATCAGAATTTGGCAATCTTTTGGTATTGAGATGGGCCCTTTAGGGGGTGAGAGGGGAGTGAAGATGGCACTAAATTGATCTGCCAGGATATTGGCAATATCCTTGGGATCAGTATATTTAATGCCATTCTGTTGTAGTTCAGAGCAGATCTGAGCATTGCCATTTAGATTCTTGACATAACTATAGAATGCCTTGTGGTTGTCTTTGGAATCTTTGGCAATTTTATTTTCGTAACTAGCTTTTGAGGATTTTATGAGGGATCTCAGCTTCTTACTGAGGCTGGTGAGGGAGTTTTTTGCATCCTGGGATTTTCCTCTTTTCTGCAACAGTTTCTTCCTTCTGTTGTATAGTTTGTTTATAGCAGGGGACCACCAGATTGGCTTCCTTTTTTTGGAGAAGAGCATCTTGGTTCTGTTTGGGATGGCACGATTCATGCACGTGTGGATGTGCTCGTACAGTGCCTTAGTGTAGGATTCTGCAGTCGAACTTCCAGATCCCATCTGCATGGGTGTTGTAAAGTTTGTCACTTCTGACTTCAGTAGCATGAAGTTGGCTTTGGAGAAGTTTTTTAAGGAGGTTTCCTTACTTGGGGGTGGGGGTGGGATGTGGATGTCAAGGGTGATTTGCTTATGGTCAGACCTGACCAATGAGGGGGTGACCACTGGTGTGGAGCATCTATCTCCCCTGTTGGTAATGACCAGGTCTAGGATACTGGAGCCCCTGGTGGGACAATGGATTAGTTGATCCAGGGCGTTGGAATTTATGAATTCCAAGAACCGTTGGGAAAAGGAGTTGGTACCTGAGTAGTTTTCCCAATTAATGGCAGGGTAGTTGAAATCACCTAGTATTAGGGTATTTGGTTGTATCTTAATATTTTCCAGTATGTTTAGGAAGGTGTAGTGAGAATCCTGGGGTATGGTGGGGGATCTGTAGCAAGCTACAATTTGGATTGCAGTCTTACCTAGTGTTAGTCGCACCTGGAGAATTTCAGATGCATTGTGTTGGGCAACTAGCCTGTTGGTGTGAATATCCTTGGTGAATATGGACACTCCTCTACCTTTAGTGTTTCGATCTTGGTTTTGTGGCCGAAAAGTGTGGTAAGAATTGTAGCCTGGTATTGCAGGGGTGCTCTCTGGAGCCTTGAACCAGGTCTCAGTCACTGCACAGATATCGATGTTCTCCATTTTTAGGAGTGCCTCGAGGTTATAGAATCAACCACAGTTGGATAATCAGCTCTAAAACCGAGCACAATTTCACAGAAATGTAACTCTTTATAGAAGTAGTTTAAAAGGAAAGATAGACCCTCAGGCAATCAGATAACCACAAAGATGTGTTGACCAGTAGCTTACACCTTGGTTGGGCTGACTTCACAGAGGTGCTAGAGCCCTGAGTAATTCCTTGAACTGTTGTGCTTTCTCTCTGGTCTACAGCCAGGTCTTCAGCCTGGACTCTGTTGACCTTAGAGCTTCCTTTGACCACTGCTTGTAGCTGATTGTGGCAACCAGTGGTTTATGCTGCATGCCAACTGTTTTACTGGGGATAACTTTGTAATTGCTGATTCTACCCCAGTGCCCTTTCCTTACTAGGAAGAAGTCTACCTGATTTGCATGTTAGCCACTCTTGTACGTGATTTTGTGACTGTCTCTCTGAACTATGAGTTGGCTACACTCAATCCATTTGTCAGACAAAAGTCCAGAATGGCTTCTCCTTCTGTATTCCTGTTGTCCCACCCATGTATACCCAGGCACTCCTCATATCCTGTTCTGTCTGCCCCAGTATGTGCATTCAAGTCACCCATTATTAACTCTAATCCATGCTACCCTGCTTAATCTAGTAGGTCCGCAAGTGCTGTCTGAATGCACTTTTTTCCTTACTATCATAACCCTGCAGTGGTGCAGAGGCTGAGATTATAAAGCCTCTCCCTCACCACAATTCCTGCACCATTTCTAGCCCCTCCTTCTCCTGATTAGTAGACTCTCTATCCCAAGCCAAGTCACTTTGCTGCATTGTCCTTCCCTCTTGTCTCCCGGATACATAGGATGTCCAGCCTCATCCTTACCATCACATCATCCACTTCCAAGCTGCATCTTGTCAGTGAACCTACATTGAGTGTAGTACATCTTGCTTTCACTCAACAGAGCCATCCCAAGCAACCCAAACCTGGCAACTGAACATCAACCGTCAAGTATCTTATTGACCCAGGGATGCTGGGCTTTATGGCGGGCACACACTAGTCAATAGGGCACAAATATTCCTCCCACTGGTAGCCTGGATCCCTGCTGTAGGTCAAAGTAGGCCAGTTCCTCAACCCACTTATCAGTGGCAAATACCCATGGCCACTTTGTGGCATTAGTCAATACGATCAAATCACCTAGAGCCATATTTTACAATTTTGAGTTGCTAGCCCTGCCGCTGCGTACAGTTTGTGATCTGTGTTCTCCGATCATGAGGATATTGCACATCACAGTAAATGCCCAAAGCGATTGGTTTATACAACTCTTTCCCCCTACAGGGCACCATGTAGAGTCTGTGCTGCTGCTCACAGCTCCATTCTTTGGTGAGTTTGAGATGGGACCACTCAGCACTTTTTGAAAGTGGAAGGAATCCCACAGAGACTGAGGGAGAACATGCAAACTCCAAACAGGCATTATCCAGAGGTCAGGATTGAACTTTGTGCCTTGTGTATGGGAGGTGAAGACCTTAACCATTATGGCAACTAGCCCCTATATGCTAAATGGTGACCTGGCTGCTTATCTATGACATGACATTTGAACAAACAGCTGGCGATGTTATTCCAAGTCTTGAGAAGAAAGGAGATGAGGTCTTTTTTTAAATAGATTTGTCAACCTCCTGCACTACTAGTTATCTGATAAAAAAATATTTTACAAAAAAGGAGCACCTACTAGGAGCCAAAGACTGTACAGAGTAAAGCAGTTCATACGTACATCAAGTTTATGATGAAAGTATGAATACAGTCGAAAATTCTCCAAATGACAAAATACTTTACCTGTCACATTCCCATTCCTCATTATCTCTAGGAAACAGTGTTCTGTATCACCCATCTGCATGGCACCAGGTATTAACAAACAAATGGATTCTTCAGGGATTAGGTCAGTGTTACATGACAGAATTTAAGGATATGCCAGAAATTCAGTTCATACTACAAGCCTGCAAACAGTACATCAGGTAGGCAGAGATTACTGAAACAGCTATTTGAAAATAGCAGTTCATTGGATCATTGTCAGTAAAGCAGATTAAGGCTTCTACTCAACTATTCTATTGATTTCAGATAGCTAAACATGCCAGTTTTTAACTCTATCATATGGGCCATCTACATCTTCCAAAGTACTTTCTAGATGCTTAGCTCTAATATCTAGACCATAACTTATTAGTAGCAAAGACAAAAGAATTGTTAGCACATAAGTCTGACAGTTTTCCTGATGCAGTTTGTGGGAATAACAATAATTTACAGAAATTATTCTTGACTCCTTCAACATTAATAACTTTTTAGGAATAGTCATAGACTTCATAAATATGAATGCATTTTCTAACCAAAGGAAAGCTGGCAGAGATTCAAACACTGTTGAGGGGCTTTTATCAGCAACAAGCCATAACAACAAGCCAGTATCTAAAGGCCTTGATTATGTGTCATTTTGTAGGTTCGTAGGTTGGTACTAGGCTATCGGCCCTAGGGCCTATTCAAGCTTAGCCATAACAATTCCCTGGCTATTTTTTCCCACAATATTTACTTCCCTGGACCCTTGTCTAGCAGAGTGACTGACATGATCCCCGGGGTGAATTTCCTATCTCCCATCCAATTGTCAAGGTTCCTTTTGAAGAGGGCCAAAGAGGTACTCTGCTTGACATGTATGGGCAGTCTATTCCAGAGTCTGGGGAGTCTCTGGGTCAGCAACCTATCCCTAAACTGGCATTCAACAACTCCTGCTTTTAAGCCTAGACAACTACCTCATGTGAGAATCAAACCCTGCAGATTGTGTTTCCAAGGTAAACACCTTAACCATTATGCCAATCTCCTCTTGTCTCCTTACATAAGACTGCATGAGGAAGATACAGGTGTTTCTCACAAACATCTGGCATTGTCCCCAGAAGAATATGTGGATTATGCCTCTGGTTAGCCAGTTTGTTTAATAGACATATATATATATATATGACATATTCAGAGGAATGACCTTACTGCCATACAAAATATAACAACCAAATATACCTGCCAATTCTCTAGATTTTCACAGAATGTACTAATATTTGCCTCGTATATTTGGTCTGTTCCTCATATGGATTTGTCATTTTCTGGCAAATTATAGGGGATTGAGTTTCAGACTTCATATCCTTCAGTAAATGCATACTAATACAAAACTGTTATTCTATTAACTTTCTAAGTTTATAAGAGCAATAATTAAAATCTGTCCATGATTTTGGACCTTTGTTCCCCCCATTATTTTTGGCTTTGTCCAGGTTTTTTGTGCTAAGAGACTGAGAGGTATGTAACCAAGTTTTCAAATTATGCACATGGTGCCCTTTTCTCCAGGCTGTCAGTTCAGGGCATAATCATAGGTTCATAGGTTCATACTAGGCTATCTGCCCTAGGGCATTTATAAGCCTAGCCAGAGTATGTTTGGCTTTCACCACCCATTTTAAATTAATTTTGCTATGCCCTTTTTCGAGGTTAGTATACTGTGCCTCTGTCTAACAGTGACACATAAGTGATACCCGGGGTAAACCTACGATCTCCCATCCACTCATCAAGATTCCTCTTGAAGAGAGTCAGTGAGGGACTCTGCCTAACCTCAACTGGGATTTTATTCCAGAGTGAAGGGAGCCTCTGGGTTATGAATCTGTCCCTCCAGCATGTCCTATTTATTTCAGTGCTGAGGTTCAAGTCTCTCGAGCGAGTAGCATGATGGGATTTGGATTTTTTGAGGTGCAGCATGTCCCTTAATTCCGGGTTGGACATGGCTTTATACGTCAGGCACAGATCACCTCTGAGCAGGTGGTATGCCACTGAGTAGAGCTGGAGTTTCTTTAACCGGGCAGCATATGGCATCTGTTTGAGCCCTTTGATCCTCTTGGTGAGGTACTTTTGGGTTCTTTCCAGTTGCTGCAGGTGTCTGGTAAGGTACATCCCAAAAGGGGCATTGTACTCAATTATGGGCCTGATGAGGGATGAGTAAAGAGGTACGATGACCTCCCCTGATCTAGATGTGAATCCCTTCATAATTAGTTGGGCTATATAAAATGTTTTTCTAACCACTTTGGCCACGTGGTTGTCAAATGAGAGCTTGCTATCAACTTGGGTCCCCAGGTCCCTAATTACTTCTTCTGTACTTAATGGATTACCACCTATGTGGTAATTTGTGGGCACTTTGTTTTGCCAAAGGGGATGACTATACACTTTTTGGCATTTAGCTTGAGGCCATGGCTCTGGCACCAGTTGTCTGTTTCTATGAGGCCCTTTTGGAGGATGCTTGTGTCGGCTGGAGAGTCAATTATGGTGCCCAGTTTGCAGTCATCTGCGAACTTGGTCAGCCACAGTCCTTCTGTGTTGGCCTGTACCTCCGAGAAATATATACCGAACAAGAGAGGTCCCAGGACTGAGCCTTGTGGGATGCCATTTGTAACTGGTTTGGAGTCTGACATGGCTCCAGCAATTCTAACCATGTGGGTTCTGTCCTTGAGCCAGTTTGCAACCCATCTAGTGACATAGGGGTTTATATTTAAGCTGGGTGAGCTTATCTATAATGCCCGAGTGGGGTATTGTATCGAAGGCTTTTGCGAGGTCCAGGTAGGCTGTGTGGACCACCTTCCCCTCGTCAATGGCCTTGGTGACTGTTTCAAAGAAGTCGACCAGGTTTAAGAGGCAGGATCTGCCCTTAACAAAGCCGAACTGGGTAGGATCCAGTGTCTGTAGGTCCCCAATATCTTTATTTATGAGGTCCATGATGATCCTTTCCATAGCTTTGCAGACCAATCTGCAAATCAATTTGCAGACTAATCGCAACAAGGAAGATCTGTTCACATCAACCTGAATGAACTGAAAACAGTCTTCAAGGCTTTGGCAAGTATTCATGACAATATTCCCACAAGTTAGCTGGATTTGTGGTGTAGAGGCTTAAAGCTAGAACTACAGTCCAGATAACCTGAATTCAGTTAGCAGCTCAGCCTCAGGCAATGGATGAGTCAGGTAGGAGAAGGTGGGAGTGAACAGCTTACATCAGCTTGCCCATTCTGAGGGGAAGGATTTGGTGGTCCTTGCCAAATAGTTTGATCCCATGCAGATGGAATCCTTCATGACATCAATGACCATAAGATCAGGGAACAAAAGCTTGTTGATCCCAAGCTGGTGATGTTATCTTTCATGGGGCATATGTGTGGGAGCATGCACTCACCAAGGGGAGGGCAAAATATGCACTTTTTAATGTTGTGGGTTCCAGATCCACCACCATGGGCAGGTTTATAGCCATATTAGGAACACACTACAGATTGCTCATGATCTTGGAATAGAAAATCAAATGCAGAGTGGCAGTGGCTTGTTGGTCAGTAGGTATGCTGGTCAGAAAATATACATGGCAGTTAGCACACATTAAAGGTATGAGCTGCTTCCTGTAGTAATGTGGTTGAGTCCGTCAGCCTTCATTTGCTTTCTGTGCGACCTTCAGCACGTCTCTTAACCAGACAGTACTGGAAAATTGGACCCCTCATAGGTCTCTTGAACTACATGCCTAATAACTACCAATGAACCTACGAACCTAAAAAAATTCTTTCAGGTCATCTTTACATTAGTACTGACAAGTACAGACAGGGGGGACTAGATCTTGCCATCTCTGCAAAGAGGCCCTTCAGATTTGAAACTGGACCATATAACACAATCTACATCTATCAGCAGTGTATCCATTAAATCTGCAAAGCCAAATAACACATACTTTAAGCAGTAAGATAATACTAGCATAAGAATAGAAATGATATCCACAGGTCTTTCAAGAAATTATGTAGATGTAGGGCATCCCAGAAGGGACATCTTTGCACAAACCTCAGCAAACTATTTTTTCCTCCCCTGCAGCTCACACTCAGCTGCCACAACTTCTTTCATTATTTTCTGAGTCTACAAGACTCACCTTAGCCTCTCCTAAGCTCAAACTTCTCTTGTGCCAGTGAAGAAATCAAGGATGCTAGTGTGGAATCATGTTGCATGCCAGGGAGTGTGCCCTAATTCCCGTTCCCTAGTGGCAGCCTTAGCAGCTCTGCAAATGCTGCCTTCAGGAGGTGCATGCAAGTTGCTATACACATGCAACCTACTGAATGAGTGACTCACTGCTCATGGAGGTTGTCGGGTCCATGCTGCATATTGCAGAGACCCTTTAAGCTGCCTCACCCCCCCCAAAGATGGGTGTGCCTACATCAGCCACTCACTCTCATCCTCCTCTTGTGGCCCATCCAGTGCCTGTGCTGCTAATTTAACATGAGTCATATGGAGCACAGTAGGGGATTAAGCCTCTGTGCCATGGGGAGCTTCACTTCAAACCCTTTTTCCCTAATTCCTAGCAAGACAGTTTGGAGAACAGAAGTCTTCTCTTTTCCTGAACTCAAATACTACTGTATATTCTCAGCATTTCCTCTAATTCCAAAGGTACAAGCTATTTTCTTCATATTTGCCTCTTGGTAGCTCTGCATTGGCCAGCCTGACCACATCCCTGCACTGCTCTAGATTTTGTACAATTCATTACTAACACAGCAGAAGGACAAGGTATTGCATCCTAAGGCTGAAATCAGAAAGGTTACCACAAAGTGAAGAGGAGGTGTGCACTTCATAGTAACCACTTCTGGTTCAAAGATAGCCCTATCACGCTACTACAACATGATGATGGGCAGCCCTATAGTGAGCTGTATCAGTGTGTGTGCTATATGCTAATGAGGCAGTCTGGAGACAGTTATATGTTAATTAGCCATGTGGTGTCCCATTTGAACTGCCTCTGGCAAGACAGTCATGCAGCTGAGCACTGCATAGCTGCTCCTGGCTGGTCGTGGTAATGAAAATGGCCAACAGGGTATGTTTATCCATCGAGAAAAGTGCTGGGGAGTTAAGTAGTCAGGTAATGCTAGGGAGTGTGTCAGTGAGTGTATGTGAGGGGTTGCATGTATGAGTGTGAGTGTGTGTGTGTGTGTGTGTGTGTGTGTGTGTGTGTGTGTGTGTGTGTGTGTGTGTGTGTGTGTATGCGTGTGTGCGTGTGTGTGCGTGTGTGTGCGTGTGTGTGTGTGTGTGTGTGTGTGTGTGTGTGTGTGTGTGTGTGTGTGTGTGTGTGTGTGTGTGTCTGCCTGGGGGTAGCAGTATGAGGATTAGTGAGGGGATAGGTTATGTAGGTTTGTTTGTGTCTGAATGGCTGTGCGTCCCCGTGAGAGCAATCTGGTTTGGATGGGGTTGTGTGTGTGTGTGTGTGTGTGTGTGTGTGTTTATGGAATGACCATGAATATGTGTGTATGGAGTGGTTGTTATCATCGTACCTCCACACATCCCTTGACTAACAAGCAAAGGTTACAGCATAGGGTCTGGAGGAATACTAGACACCAGGGAATATATATATATATATATATATATATATATATATATATATATATATATATATATATGTATATGGATTCACTTTGTAATTTCGAAATACTGAAATCCCGAATTTCAGTATTCCAAAATCACAAAGCTGAAAACCCAACCACAACCCACAAACTTGAAAACACATAACCGCAAAATTCAAAATCCCATACCCACACTACACAAACCCCCCCCCCACAATCAAACAAACTAATCTAAACTACATATAAGGAGAGGGGCAAGGCCCCCTGCACCCCCCCAGACCCCCCTACTTATATATTCTAACACCGAGATCGCACAAATAGTAACACAAACAAAACTCAAACACACACACACACACACACACACACACACACACACACACACACACACACACACACACACACACACACGCACACACACACATATCTTACAGTCTCTCAAACACACACATAGCAGCCACAACACACACTTACACACACTAAACCCCTAACCAACCTACTTACACACACATACTTACCAAAATTATGTCCAAATATCCACATTCCGTACCACCGGAAGCAGAAATTCAAAATATCCGTGCTTCTGTATTTTGAATTTCGCACTTCTGCCAGTTTTGGAAATGTGAGTATTCCGCTTTGTGATTTCGGAATACTGAAATTTGAGATTTCAGTATTTCGAAATTACAGGGTGGACCCATATATATATATATATATATATATATATATATATATATATATATATATGGGTCTAAGACATACTCGAGTTCACTAAATACCGAACAGCTAAAACACGCTCACTAATGCATGAAGTCGTACAATCACGAAAAGTCAATTGATTTAATTTAATTTAACCAAACAGCGCTTGATATCGAGACCTTTAGTCTCCCTTTAAATGAAACACACAGGTTTACTCGTAGTACTAACGTACTGCTACTATGGCGGAAATCTGCAGACTTGCACCTGGAGTGTTAGGACAGATTTACAACACTGTAAAGTCACAGAAAAGTGGAGAAATATTACTTATAGATGGCTATATATATCAACTGGAAAAGAAGACAAAAACCCGAAAGTACTGGAGCTGTAAATATAAGGTAACTGACACATGCAAGGGTAGAGCAGTCACAATTGCAGTTACCTCTGGTGAGGAATTAGTTAAGAGTGTAGACCATTATCATTCTGGTGAGCCTGATGAAGTTGAGATGTATTGGGTTAGAAGTGAGTTGAAGCAAAGAGCTTCTCTGCCTAGAGATTCTCCATGTGTTGTGGTTGATGACACTGTATCTTCTAGTTCTTTGGAGTGTGCATCTTATTTACCCAGCCGAAGATCTATGGTGCAAACAGTTAAGCGTGTTCACTCAAAGAGTAGGAGTGGCTTACATTGTAGAAACATCAGCTTAACTGATATCAAAGTGGATGATTTCCATTTAAAAGACAGCGTATTTGTAAAGAGTTATCGGATGCTGTTAAGCAAACTACTGTCGTGCTGTTTAGTACGAAACCCAACTTGAAAGATCTCAGTTCTACAAACATGTTGTTAATGGATGGTACTTATTTTCAAAGGGGCTCAGAGTGTAGACAGTTTGTATACCATACATTCTGTTGTCAGATATGGTGGGTACAGTAATGTACCACTCCTTTACTGTCTTATGAATAAAAAGTCCCATTGAGTATACAGTCTTATGTGGAAAGGCATATTTGAGCTATTGTCTGAGTTTAACCTGCTACTAAGTGCATCATTTATATTGTGTGATTTTGAGCCTGCAGTTATACAAAGTGTGCATTGGAATGCAAATGGTGTGCTGTGTAAGTGGTGTTTTTTCCACTTTGGTAGAAATGTTTGGAGAAAAGTGCAAAATTTAGGGCTCTCATCACGTTATAACTCAGATATTCACTTTCAGCATAATGTTAAACATCTAGTTGCATTGGCGTTTCTTCCAGAGGAGAAAGTTTTGGAAACCTTTAACTTATTAAAGGAAGAGTTCCCTGTGGAAGGAAAGCCGTTACTTAAATACTTTATGGAATGGTACTTGTTGGGTAAACCTAGAGTTCTGAGAACTAAGATGTCAACAGAAATGAGATTTCCACCTCTTTTTCCAGTGAGTTTCTGGAATATATCTGTGCTGAATGAGTTGAATTTGCCCAGAATGCAGAATGCAATTGAAGCGTGGCACAGGAGGCTACGGTGTATAGCAGGGAAGCACTTCTTTGATGTTCTCAGCATTCTACAGAGTATATGT